>NW_005187606.1:256425-261815 GCF_000239375.1 Pundamilia nyererei
AAAAAAAATTGAACTTTGTATCCATCACTAATAGGGAAGATTCTTTCATGGTCAGACAGAAAATATACATCAGATTCAAAACACAGCTTTATTTTAAATGGAAATATCACTTTTACTGTAAACACACGGGTCAAGTTTCCAAGTCTTCTGCTTGTGTACAGCTGCACACCTCCAGTGTATGCATTCATCAAGTAAGACATCCTTTTTATTACATTATATAATGAGATCCCTGGAAGAGGATCTATGGATGGCCTTCCCCCTGACTAATCAGTTAAATGTTGTATCAATCTTCAATCCATTTTACAGATAGAATTTAACCAATGGTTTAGTTTCCCCAAGTGTTTAGCCCCAAAGTAATTGGCTGTGGGATTAGAATTAGTGAGGAGATTAGTGATTGATTAGCTAATTATGATAATACGACGAGTTATATAGAAATGGTTGTGTAAATTTCTGCACCAACTAAAGAGTGGGAGGGATGGCAGAGAATGTTTTAAGACAGGGAAAGCGATAGGTGAGACGAGGATTCGGAGTCTGTGTGCACTAATTATACAGATCCAAAGATTTTTGTGTGTTTGTGCACGTCTTCCATTTTCCAGTGGAGCATAAGGGTATGTTGCTCATCCAATTTTAAAGCAGAACACAGAATTATCACAGTCAGCAGTGCTGCCTCTTATAAAGAGCTTAGTTTTCAAAATATAACAAAGTTAACAAGGCTTTGGTAACTGAATGACACTTTAAGCTGGCATCATTAGATCTTTTTCTAGAAAGTTGGAGATTGCTTAACCTCTGTTAGAAGGAAACATTATAGTGAAATACAAAAACTGTTTGATTAGTTCTTACCAACCTTTTCTTTCCCACACTGTTGCTGTGCTTCCTAAAATGCTTCAGTCATACAGTACGGTGCAAACGCCTTGATTTTGTGATCAGTAATTTAGTGAAATTTGGGTTAAAGTAAGGGTGTGTGTAATTCTAACGAGCATGAATATCAATATTAGGTATGATCGCATGAACTCTCTTATGCAAGATATCTTATAATTTCCTTAAGTCACATACCTGTGGAGGCATGGAGATATCCAGGAGAGAGGGGAGTCGACTTATTGACAAGAGTGTTTAACACAAGCTGGGAGAGTGAGAGGATGCCTGAGGAATGGACAAGAGGTGTACTGATACCAGAGGGATAAAGCTGATGAGCCATACACCGAAGCTGAGAGGGAAAGAGTTGTTGAAGTTTGTTGACACCAGGTGAAGAAGACAGATGAGGATCAGTGAGCAGCAGTATGGCTTCGTAGCACTACAGATGTTTACTTTGAGAGTGTTAATAGAGAACTATAGAGACCATCAGAAGGAGCTGCACTGTGTTTTTGGAGCTGTGGTACTGCACGAGGAAGACATGAGTGGCAGAGAAGTATGTGAGGCTGGTGGGACATTTACAAGAACAACAAGACAGAGCTGAGGTATGAGGTGACAGATGAGGTCACGGTAGGGGTGGGATTACATCAGGGATCGGCTCTGAGCCCCTTTTTGTTTGCATTGGTGATGGACCGGTTGGCATATCAAGTCAGGCAGGAGTCTGCGTGGGTATGATGTTTGCAGATGACATTTTGTTGTGGGAGTAGGGGGCAGGTGGAAGAGAGCCTGGAGAGGTGGAGGTATGCTCTGGAGAGAAGATGAATGAAAGTCAGTAGAAACAAGACAGAATAAATGAGTGTGAATGAGAGGGAGACAGGTGTAACAATAAAGCTGCAAGGAGCAGAGGTGGTGAAGGTGTGCATGAGTTTAAATACCTGGGATCAGCCAAGCAATAAACAGAGGGTGCAAGAGAGGTGAAGGAGGGAGTGCAGGCAGGTTGGACTAAATGGAAAAGAGGTTAATTGTAACAGAAAGATAACAGTACTTGTCCAGTGTCCTTAATTTTTTAAAGACACAGTACAATGCTCGCATGTGGCAAGTTTGCAGCTTACTTTGTTTGTAAATCACCTTGTTGGTTACTTGGTTGATAGTACAAAATACTATTTTATGCCAACGTGTGTTATCTTTGGCATTTTTTTACAGGTCAGCTGAAAAGAAACAAATAATGTGGTTTTACAACAAGCTGCCAAAAACAAAGGTGGTTAAGGATACAATTTGTCTATACTTTTTTGCTAAGTTTTCTATCCTGAACAGAAACAACCTGGGTTCATGCCGTGAGCTGCACTAAAAGTGGTCAGACACAAGGACTGGACTAAAAATGAGCAGCCAATGTCCAAAGAAATCCTTTGAAAGACTCTTACAAGGTTTGAGAAGACAAATAATCTCTTGACTGTGAACAAAAAGGTTGTTTTGTGTTTTTTGTGTTTTTTTACTGTTTTATTTAAGTCAAATAGGGATTTGGGGCAAGAGTAAAGTCATTACTAGTAAATCAATAACAGAACTGCATCGATGCTTTCCAAGCTCGTAATGCTTTGTAGTGCTAATATTACTGCTGTTCAGCTCACAACAGTTCACTAATTAAGGTCGGTTTATTACTGTATATGCATAAGTCAGCTGTGATTCGGTGCTCTCCTGCTGGTGTGTAATTACTTATAGGTATTTTTTCTCTTCATGCTGCAAATAAAATGAGTAAATGATTCCTCCTCTTTCCTCTTGTGTGCTGTTCTTTACCTGTACACAATCTTCCTATAAAGCTTCGTAGCAAGTGGATGGGAACGCCATTGCTCCGTTTAGATCATAAAGTAAAGTCAGCCATAGAGCTGTGCGGGATGTGTCATAACATAAGTATTTGTCTGTCTCTCTCCAGGCATGCGTATCCTGGTGAACCTGCTGCTCGACACACTGCCCATGCTGGGTAACGTCCTTCTCCTCTGCTTTTTCGTCTTCTTCATCTTCGGCATCATAGGAGTGCAGCTGTGGGCAGGGCTGCTGAGAAACCGCTGCTACCCCGAGGAGAACTTCACACTGTGAGTCACCGCCTACTCCGTCTGAGTGTGGAAAAGAGTGTGAGACCATGTGATGCACATTCTGTCTTCTTGAACATTAATCCCTCTGACAGGGCGTGTGTGAGTCTGACGACTACACACTGTCACCTCTGTGTGTGTTTCTTTATTACGGTAATTGTGTCAATGATGTAACTTCTTGAATAGCACATGAATCAAAATACACACTGTACCCGCAATTTATACGTGTGTCAGTTTCTGTATGTGTAAATAGGTCTGTCACCTCTCCTCTCATTACCTGCCCTCCCTCTCCGTGACTCTAGAAGATTAATTACATCATCTATTCAATTCACTCATATTTCCATAGTGTGAGATTAAGCCTCCCTCTGGCCCCGTCTCTCAAGTGCTAATATAATGAGGCTGATGGCAAACTAAAATTTGCACAAAGCAAATATCATTACCTCATAATCAAATCTGCCACTTAATTAAAAGGCTGACACTCTTCTTCACTGCTTCTCTCTCACCCATTTTCTGCCAAGTCATCAAGATTGTATCAGCGTTTCTGCAATAAACTGCAGAGACGTAGGATCGAGAAATTCCAGGTACTGTAGCTTAAACATGTTTGGCAAAATGAAATACATGGAGAAGGGGTGACTGAACGTAACTCTTTTAGGTTTCACAATGCTGTAATATTCAAACTCACCAGACAAGGAAAGGTTATAGAAGTATCTCTAAAGACTTTAGATTCCAACACACAACCACAATTCACAGAGATCGTCTATAAATGGAAGAAATTCAAAATCATGTTCACCCTCCACAGAAACGATCGACCAACAGAGATCACACAAGAATGCGACATGTACCAGTCAATCCCAAACAACAAGACCATATTTGAACTTATTGGTTTGAATAAGATGTATTCTGTTTGAGGAAATAACACCAGTTGTCATGGAGCACTGAAATCTGAGTTATACTAGAAAATGCTGAAGGAAATGTTTAGGACATGTGCCATGGGCAAGATGACAATTCTTGGCATATAAGTTGCACTTCAAAATCAAGCGTTAAAGTACAATATGGTTAAAGATACAGTGTCTAAAATCTTACCACTAGATGTCAGTAGATTGCAGTCAACTGAAGTCTGTTCTTACCATTCCTAATTCTCACAGTAATTTTCTCACATTACTCACAAATAACTCTGTCCACCATTAATCTGTAGTGATGCTAGGCTGTAAGTCAGCTGTTTACCTCAGCTGTCAATATTCCGAGTGTCCACATATATTTATTCTGGAGGAGGCTGTAACACTTTGTGAAAGGAAAGTGATACTGAGGTGAGCTGTTGAGGATATCTTGAACTTTTCTGTCAGTAAGTGCTGCTGTTACCACTTGTTAGCTCCCGTTGGCCTCTGTTAGCAGGTGTTAGCCTCTGCTCACTGCTATTAGATGGTGTTAAACTGTCTTTGAAGTATTGCTAGCATTGCTGGCATGACATTTAGTGAATAAATTCTCATGTGATGTGAGAATGTAATCAAACTGTTTATCAGAGGGACAGCATAATGTTAGCTGCTGTTAGCTGTTGTTCAGACTTGTTCTTGTTCTACTGACAAGTAATTGCAGCGATATCACGTTGTCACTTTTGTTAATGTTTTCACTTCTTGGGTGAAGGGGACCTTTCTCAGGTGAGAAATTACAGGTGTGATCTTTCATATCTTGCGAGTGAAGGTGCAGGCACGAATTCAAATTTGCCTCCAGTGCACATAAACACTTACGACTTCTCTTCTTCCCCATCTTTGGAGTAATAGATATGTGGCCGGTCTCTAGCCACATACATACATATTCATCACAGCCACTATATTCAAGGTGGTGAATAGCAAAAGACTGACTGTAACTGAACTTCAGAGTGACCGAGTCCAATTTTTGGCCTTTAACCAGCAGAAATTTCAAAGGAGATAAAGCAGTATAATTGCAATAAAGTTATGAATCTGAAATCGTGAATGGGAGAGCAAGCTTATAAATACATTGCTTGCAAATATATAAACAAAATGACTGCGTATGTTGTGACAAATCACCCCCTGCTCTTCGCACCCTTATTCATATACTCATCCCTCTACTTTTTAAAAATTCAAACAAATATTAGAATATTAGAAAGGGTGCAAGAAGAAAACAAATAAAAAAACTAAGAACTGATACATGCACACACTTCCTAGCTGTACAGAGTACTGTATCTGAATTTCAGAAAAGGTCTAAGCTTTAGGTGGACTGTGCCTTTATCCTTTTGCTGTTTCTTAGTTAACCTCTCTTACTACGGCGTTATTTTTGTGCCACTATTCTGAGCGCACGTAAAATAAGTTGCAGGTGCAAGTGCTGCATTTTGAGGAGAAATTTATTTTGAGCAAAGAAAAGCTAAATCTCAGTGAACAAAATTCATTGCTGCGTGCAAAAAATGTATTTCAGTGTTTGCTATTATCCACACACACACAC
>NW_005187606.1:262197-273045 GCF_000239375.1 Pundamilia nyererei
AAACTTTTAAGATATTTTCATGCGAGAATGGTGCTGTGTAAACTTCAAATATCTGCTCGATTCATCAAGACATCTCATATTTGCATAAGTGCTCTAAAGTTTTCAGAGATGCCTGTTACCCACCAGCTGACCGGGTGGTCACTCGGGTTAAACATGATATATAAGACTGAACTGACAAAGAAATCACCAACTACACCACCAGGTAACAGGCATCTCCGAAAACGTTAGAGCACTTATGCATAGCACACATTCTTGCATGAAAATATCTTTAAAGTTTATTTTGTGACCCAGACAGAGTAATATTTCAAACTGGTTTTGTGGCACAAATATAACGGTGTACAGAAAGAGTTGAACGCGCACCGGCAGAAATGTTGAGAGCGCAAGCAACACATTGCGAGCGAGCGCAAATGCAAAAACTGAGCGACAGGGGCTGCTGTTGTGTGTGTGTGGATAATCGCAAACACTGAAATACATTTTTTGCACGCAGCAATGAATTTTGTTCACTGAGATTTAGCTTTTCTTTGCTCAAAATAAATTTCTCCTCAAAATGCAGCACTTGCACCTGCAACTTATTTTACGTGCGCTCAGAATAGTGGCACAAAAATAATGCCATATCTTACCTGTATAGTTTAATAGTATTGCACAGTTTATTGTATTTTTCGTATATACTTTTCAAGAGTACTGTTCCGTGTCCCAATGGCTGTGGGGTGTTTATTTTGGTTGGCGGTATCAGAAATTCAATTACTCTTCTGTCATGTTGCTTTGAAGTGCAAATGCTTTGTAGTAGATTTAGGCTCATTCTCTGCTCATGGAGTACTACTTGCTTTTTTGTATTTCTGGGCATTGGACTGTGTAATGCATGTGTTTGTGCAGAGCAGCAGAAACACCAGCTGTCACTCATATGTCAGCAACCTTCAGCTTCTACCCAAAATGAAAAGTTTGGTGATTTAAAAAAGCTTGTCTTGATGCCAAGTTCTTTAATTCAGCAATTTCACAGTTCTCATGCAAAAATGTTTAATAGTTAAATTATTTTAATCATGTGTCTTTTTAGTGTAATTTCTTGAGACTCACATGCAGACTTGATTTGATTTTTCTTTTACACTTTAATTTGGGTAGATTTAAAAAGAGACCAGAGTTAGGTTTAAGACATGCAAATGCATGGAGCAAGCATCCTCTCCATTTTAATGCCACATCTGAGAACATCTGGCTGTGGGGCCATAGAATTTGTTCCAAACATTCAGGACCCTCTGTTTAAGGCACTGGACTACATCACATGTTGAAAAATGATTTTTTTTTAATTTTAATTTTTATTTTTTTTGTGTCCCGTTTGGATCTTTAGCCATCAGAATTGTTATCTTAAGGCCAAGAAAGATGCCAAGCGGATTTATTTTACCAAGTGGATCATCATGGCCTTGCCATATTGGTCCATTTGATTGACCTTTATTATAATTATGAATTTATTTTATTTTCAGTTGCTACAAACTAAACTAAAATGAAAAATGATTTTCGAGTGGTACAGAGTGCATTTACATGTGAGGGAGATGGGCACCGGGGCAGTTCGTTCTGTCCATCTGATGTGAAGGTCAAACAGCAGTCTTACAACACATGGTAACCTAGGCTGTTGTCAGTATATTTTAATGCCTTTTGTTTTTGGTAGTTGTTATTTTAGAAAATTGATACTACTAATACTAGTAAGGAATATTCTTTAAGTTTCATACTTTTTCTAGTTGTGAGAACCTCAGTAACAACATTTTGTGTGTTTGGCTCAAGATTCCTAATATGTGTTGTTTTAAAGTTGAATTTTAATTGGAGGCTGAATTGCCTAAAATTAATCTTAAATGCATTGGAATATTGTTAAAATCAGCTGTAAAGTAGTACTGTGTATTTAAAATCAGTTAATTGTGCCTAAGTTTATAAGCAGTTGTTGATTTCTTCCTTTCCAGTGGAACTTGCTCCCAGTTTGGCTTCAGGAGTCAGACACCGTCTACTTTAAAGATTGGAGTTAAAATCTATCTTTTGATTTATTTAATAGGCTTAATCCAGGAACTCTGAACCATTCCTTATTTAAGTTGCTATTGAGGTTTTTCACTTATGTCATGCAAGTGTTGTCCCTTGGACATGATATAACCACCGGTTACTAGGGAAAAATGTGTATTCCATGATTGGTTGGTAGTAATTCCTGGAGGTTGCGAGGTGAAAATGATTGCAAAGAAAGTGCTGTACCAAAAACTCCTGATGAGTGACAGACTACCAGGATTACCTGTACTTTTACTCCCTCAGCTGATGGGTGGGAGGCGTGAAGATCTAAGTTGGCAATTAATGTGATGTCGGATGTAGGAGCTTCAAATTGATATCATAGGTGAAGTTACTAAAAATAATGAATGACTTTGATTTTCACTGACATCAACCTCAAGGTTAGAGGTCATGTTTTCTGAAATTCTTGTCAATGCAATAACTAGTGGACAAGGCAACGTAGAAGATTCAAATTGATACCATAGGTGCAGTTACTAAAAATCTGAGTTTGAAACTCAGTGATCTTGACTTTAAGGTCAAGGTCAGAGTTCAAGTTTTCTGAAAATTTTCTGAATGCAATAACTCAAGAACACGGTGACCAAGGAGTTTGAAATTGACACCATAGGTGTGTGTACTACGAGGGAGGAAGCAAAACTGAGCACACTATACACAAGAAGAGCAACTACCAAAATAAAACAGGAAACATGACACACAGATTAACATGCGGACTTGACACCGGAACTGGGGAAGAACAGACATGAGAGCATAACTGACTGGACGTGACACATGGAACACAAGGCACAGTAACAAAACCTAAAGACCAGAAACCACAAAACACTAAAGATGAAAAACACAAATAAAAAACACTAAATGAGACGAAATGCAAAAACCAGGAAACACAAACACTGGGTTCCTAGATCCAGGACACCTTGAGCTGAACTGCCATTATACTTAATTAGTTGAAATGAATTAGATCCTTTTTGTTCACTTTTTATATTGTCATGATATTTTTGTGATTTAAATGTTATCTCCTAATACTAATACTGTCTCGGAACGCTTGTATAGAAAAGAATGATAAAATAAAGTGGCCCAAAGGTAAAAAATGACCTAATACCAGCTGGCTTTTATTCATTATCTGCTCACTTGTATTTTTCACTGCAAAATTAAGAGATTTTTAATAGTCAGTGCTTCTTAATTAGTCATAAATTATGACAGTTCATTTTCCCTGGTAGGAAATAGCAAATCAGAATTAGAAGCTTAAAGCTAAACAGGTGTTGTGTGTTCCTAACCATGTCTATGATTAAGAGTACAGCTAATACCACTGTGCAAACACAGAGCTCAGACAATAACTGGGATTCTGTTAGCGGTAAGGAAATGCCTGGGGAGACCAGATCTGAGGCCAAGCATTTGATTGGGCCAGTTTGGCTGCACAGAGTGGGCTGGACGACGGTTCGCACTTACAAGCCCGGAAAGAAAATAATGATCTGATGAGAGGCTTTGGGGTAGGTCATCACCATAGTAACCAATTCTGAGATGAAATGGAGAGGGGATGTAATCATGGGATGCCCTGATCTCCCTGAGTAAATCTCAATAATGTCATCCAATTTTGGTAAAACATTCGCACAGGTACTCTTTTTCCACCCTTTTTTTGTCAGAGAGCTGATGTAAACAGTGTGTGACGGTTGTAATTCACACTGCCAGGTTTCCAGAAACAAGAGCAAGAGGTATGAAACAGCTGCTTTAGCTGGTGCCTCTGCTGTCAGGAGTCCAACATCTCTTCAGCTGTGAAATGACTGCTGTCTGTCTGACACTCTCTGGTGACGAACATAATCACCTCGGTATACAGGAACACACAGCTGATGTCCAAACTGATAATGAGCGAGGCTGTGATATCTGCTGTCAGCGGATGTTGGCTCAGTCGTGCACAGAGGTTGGGACTTGTGGATGGTTGGCTGTCTGTCACATTTTTCTCATATTTACTTGTTCTTCTCATACCTCCAGTAAGGACTGTGAAAAGGATGAACAACACAGGGGTATATCTGGGAACACATGCTCATTTGTGCAGACAATACACTGCACATTTACATCCCTAAGAGGAACATGAGCATGGAAATACCCCTAGAAACTAATGTCTCTGTAGTGAGATGTCCAGAGAGAGTCAGTGAGATACTTCATATCAGTTTTATTTATATAATGGCAAATCACAATAGAACTAGCTTCAGGATGCTGTATATTGTAAGATAAAGACCCTACAATAATACGGAGAGAGCCCCAACAATCAAACGACCCCCTTTAAGGAAGGACTTGCGAACATTGGGAAGTAAAAACTTCCTTTTAATAGTCAAAGGAGCTTGCAAAGAAAAGAATCTGGACTTCTTTCAGTTACTTGAAGACGTTTCACCTCTCATCCGAGAAGCTTCTTCAGTTCTAAGGTCAAATGGTGGAGAGTCCCAGATATAAACCTATTGGGAGTTTCCCCCCACAGAGGCCATCTGATCTCAGGAATTCGCATGATAAGGTGGGGCCAGGTTTCACAGTGAGCTCACCCGAAACTCTGGCTGATTGGGACCCACACCCAGTTTCACACCTTGGCTCAGGCGATTAGAGGATCATCAGGGGGTCCTTTTGTCCCTCTGTGGGGGATACTCCCACTAGGTTTATATCTGGGACTCTCCACCATTTGACCTTAGAACTGAAGAAGCTTCTCGGATGAGAGGTGAAACGTCTTCAAGCAACTAAAGAAGTCCAGATGCTTTTCTTTGCAAGCTCCTTTGACTACGATGACCTGGATGACTGAGAACCTTCACAGAGACATATTCCTTTTAATAGGAAGAAACCTCCAGACTCAGGGAGGGGCAGCCATCCTCTGACCAGTTGGGGATGAGGGAAGTAATATTTTTGAGTGAGATAAAGCTGCCTCTTTTGTACTTTTAGATATCTAGCATGCATTTTCTTAGTTAAATAAACTAAAAATTTTAAGTTATGCGAGGAGCACACAGCATAACAGGGAATTCAGCAGAAATGACACAATATTTGCTGTCCACTGACAAATCAATCGTTCTGATAGACAGCTTTATCATTCCTGTGCTACGATGTGTAAATGCATGGTATAAGTATATCTTGGTAACACTATATTAGGTACAGATTGATTGGGTTATTATCCAAGACAATATGAGGTGGCTAATATCTACTGATGATCTGATATTTGCTTAGGAGCATGCTAACAGAATTTTATGAACCTCTGCTGGTAAACCAGAGACTCTACAGTAAACCGAAGATAAACTGAAACAAAGTTTAGCTTAAAACACACTTACAAAGTTCAGTGGAAGGGCATACGTGGTTAATACCTACCAGAGCTACTGTCTTAGCTTCAGACATTTGGGTTAAAAATACCTGTTTCAACTAGAATCAGTGCACATGGACAAAACCTGGTCAAAAATATCCAGTGTTATGCTGGATATATGGATCATGTTTTTTGGCTTGTTAATAGCTTCTTTTGAGCCTGCAGTACGCAGGGACAGAGTCAGTGGAAGCAATACAAAGACCTACAAATACACAGAGTGTGTTAGACAGAGAGTAGTTACTATGCTGCTTCTATTGAGTCATCATAAATACCGGGGCAATTGTAATTGCTAACCAGTATGTCGTTCTCTGGTCTGCCTTCTAAATAGCAACCCTACCTCACACTGAAATAAAATCACACACAGCTTCGCTCTTTTTTTCAGCCTCTATCTTTTCATTTTCCTAATATTGCCAAAACGATCACATTTACTCTCTTCCTCCTCGTGTTTGGTTTATTGTCTTCTCTTTTCATCATTTCAGCTTTACTCCTTTGTCAACTGCTTTTGTATCGTGTGTCTTACATTTTCTTGGTTTCATTAAACACAGACTTTTTCTTGGACGCAGCTAATCAAGTCATAAATTGAGAAGTAGCATCAGCGTTCTATAACAGGCAGAGCAGACGGTCACGCTGAACCAGACAGCAGCCTGCTGCATAACACCAGCGCCAGACCGCATTAGCTTTTCTTTTAAAGTCTGCTTATCTAACGTCTTCTTGTCTGCATTTTCTTCATCTTGTCATGCACCCTGCTGGACGAGCTACCAAATTAGAATTAACTGAGGAAAAAATGTGCTGCTGATGTCAGTTTGCAGGCTAGATCGTGAATAACATGTTTAGCACATGAAAGGTGGTCGAAACATGGCCACAGTTTGGTCTGGTTAGGTCCTTTTTTATTAGTGACAGTAGCTGCTTGTGGACTTTATGTTTGGTACCACTAACAACATGCTGTCCCCACATTACATGTAGGCACTGTCTAGTACTTTGTATCTTTCCTTCATATCACTCAGAGTTATTAAGAGTATTGAGGTCAAACAAATATTAATATATTACTCCCAGAAGAAAGTAATATGTTACACTAGCCATTAGTTTACTTTTGCATTACTCTGTAACATAGACATATAAATAACACTCAGGTTATAAGACCTCACAGAACCCTACTTACTCTGTGTTAGCGTGAAGAGATGTTTGAAGTAAAGTTTGCTGATCATAGCAAGAGGCGCGTTTAATGCAAGCTTGAAATAATCCTTAGTAATGCAATGAATGGCATAATTGAAACTGTAATGTGATAAATGCGACTGTGGTACTCAAAATTGTAATCTGATTACCGTGCTTTTTTAAAGTTCTTGTACTTGTTTTTAAATCTGTAATCTCTTTGTGAACTTTGTGAACCCTGGGTTTGCTTTATAAATAAAACTGGTCACATAGTCCTTGGGCTGGCTGAGATAAATGTTTGGTAAATGGTAAATGGCCTGCATTTGTATAGCGCTTTTCTAGTCCCTAAGGACCCCAAAGCACTTCACACTACATTCAGTCATTCACCCAGTCACACACACATTCACACACTGGCTGTCACAGTTTGCGGGGCAAGCCGTGTGGATTTGTAGTAAGGACCCAAAAGGCGGCAGCTCTGGTGCAGGTGAGTGTTTATTTACAGCAGTGGGTACAAACAGCAACAGGGTGTGAACATGAAACCCAAACCTAAACTGGGTAAACTAACAACACAAACCAGGAATGACGGTCCGGGGAAATACATACAGGGAGACCGAGGGGAAACAACACAGACGAACCAGCAACTACTATGACAGAAGACACAACTTAAATACACTCAGAGAACACAGGGGGATTACATACAGGTGGGAACACAGCTGGGAGTAATTAACATGACGAGACTAGGGAGGCAAACTGAAAACACTCACATAAGACACAGACCTTCACAATAAAACAGGAACTTACACATGAAAGGACACAAACTAAGAAACGCGGACTAGATACAGGAACACACGGGCAGAACAGAGTAAACACTAACCAGAGGAAGAACAGAACCAAAATCGCAAAGAGAAAACACAAAACGCTGGGTCAAAAGGACCCAGGATCATGACACTGGCGATGGCAAGCTACATTGTAGCCCAAAAACCTTTTTCACGTCTATGACGGCGCATTTTGTTTTTTGCTTGTCTGGCTGTCTCACTAAATCAGGAACTCTTTGAAAGAATTTCTTAAAATTTTGCACTTGGAGTCAAAACAAAACTGATTCGATTTTAATGATCAAAGTCAAAGACACAGTTCCACACAAATGTTCAACGGGATACAATAATACAGTGATGAAACTAGTGCATATTTTTTATTTCTAGACAATGGTGATTTTAGTTTCTTCCTTTTAAAAGGTACTTTCAGCTGCTCCCTTCACAAGGGGTTGCCGCAGTAGGTTGCTCCACAGTTTTGATTTGCTAGCTTTTTAAGCCTGATGCCCTTCCTGATGCAACCAGCGGGGGATTTGTACTTCCTCCTGACATCAAACCAGCAATCTCTCGCTTCTTACGTATGTGTAAACTCTCCACTATTCGGTTTCTTCTATTTAAAAAAAAGTATTTGCACTACATTATAAAATCCCATCATACTCCTTGACAAAAATTGATTTTAACACTTTAAAAGTCACGCTTTAGAAGGTGACACAAAATAAACTTGTCAGTCAAAAGATTTTTTTCAGCAAAAAGCACTATAAATCACACTGCTGTGAAATGTTTTTAACAGGTTTGAGTCAGGCTTTGAACACATTGTTAAAATTCTGTTTGCATAGAAGACTTTAAAGCCTCCAATATTTTTGTGTTTCTGTAATTTGCAAAACACGAAAAGAAAAAATCCAAAAGGGAAATTTCACATTCAGTGTGAGAAACACGCAGATTGCTGGACTGAACAGCGAGTCTGACGGCTTGTTCTCGGGCTGCCTTTGTAGCCAGTACATGATCAATCTTACATCAAGAAAAATGCTCGTCACACGGAAACGGTGTGCCGCGGACAGACAACGGCTGTCAAACAGAGTCAGACCTGTCAGCTAGATGTGTCAGGGTTAAAATGTCTCCATCACTACCACCCTGCCTCTGTGTCTGTGTGCGTGCGTCTGCTTGTGGTGTATTTCTTTCAATTTTACTGTTACACACATAATCTTCTCTCTCTATCTCTGTCCTTTCATCCACTCATCTCTCCACTTGTGAGCACTCATATAACAAACTTAAAATGCACTATTACACATGAAGCTTTGATCTAGGCTCATGTGCATCTCTTTGCATGCCACTATACTTGTAAAGAAACAGATGGATGAGAATGGCAAGTTTAGAGATGATTTTGTTTTCTTCTTATCTGATCATTTATTAGATATCTTCATTAAAAAAATACCTCGAAATGGTATGGTATATGGGTGAAATTCTCTTTCACCCATATAATATGACTTCTGTTCTGCCTGGTTTAAATGTGAGACTTTGTTGATGAAATACACTATTCCTGTCTATAATACACACATTTTATGCTGATTTTACTATGACTGGATGTTTAAAACTGCATGTCTTTGACTCTGACAAGCAGATTTTTTCACCATTCAATTCATAAATATTTAAGACTGATTTCAGATTGTCTTTCATCTGTATTTTTTCTTCAGTTTTTTCCTTTTCCCTCTTTTTTTGACCCATTTCAAAGTGTACTTATCATTTTTAACATTACGTTGTACAAGGAAATGTTTTGTTTTTAGGATACTGTTGTAATCATCGTCTCCTTCCTGGACTCTTCCAGCAGTAGCGGAGTCAGTCTCCCTCGGCCTTACTACATGGCTGATGAGGATGACGAGCGTCCTTTTATCTGCTCCCTTCCTGTTGACAATGGCATCATGTCTTGCTCCGATGTGCCGGCCCGCCGAGAAGGAGGCAAGACATGCTGCCTGGACAAAGATGACATCCTGTATCGCCAGTCTATCGGTCTGAGCCCTGAGCCCCTGGCCAACGGCAGCGTCAGTGTAGCAGGGCTCTGTGTGAACTGGAACCAGTACTACACCAGGTGTCATACTGGGTACAGCAACCCCCACAAAGGAGCCATCAACTTTGACAACATTGCCTTTGCCTGGATTGTCATCTTTCAGGTGGGTTTTTTTGTTTGTAACCTGAGGCTGTACAAGTAAATCGAGTAATTAAAACACTGTTTAACTGTGTGATGATTCATCCTCTGTCATTTTTATAATTCATGATATCTGATGCTGTTAAATAATACAAGGGAGACATATCCAGGTGGCAGTGTGTTGGAGTGATTAGCAATGTTGCCTCACCAAAATCAAGGTACTGGGTTTAAATTAGGCTGGGTGGGGGTTTATATATGGACTTCGCATGTCAGTGAAGGTTCTCCAGCTTCTCCCACAGGTTCAAAAATGTGTGGGTTTAGGTATTAAGGTAACTGATGATTGGCCTCCTGCCATCCTGCCTCCAACCGTGTCACAGCTGGGATGGAGCCCTGCAACCATGATTTGGCTAAGCAGAGGAGGATGCAATGATTACAATGCATATAAATATAAATGGATATGAATGAAAATAATGGAAATATTTATATACTGTTCAAAAACAACAGCAGCAAAAATAACCAAGAAAACATTCAGAGTATTACATCAACACACTGAAACGTACTGATGGCTGTGAAACAGCTGATACCAGTTACCTCCCTGCCATTGCTTTCTTGGTTACATCTATATCTGAGCAGGAGTAATGAATTAAATTTAATCTACCTTACTTTTTAGAAATAAAAACTTGGGAAAAAAAGTCTGTATGCTTTTTCTTAACAATTCACTTTCTTTCCCAGCTAAGTACAAAGACTGGAAACAGAGAAGCTTGCATAGCTCTGTCCAAACATAACAACACCTAATCAGCACTTGAATCAACATGTTTAAACTATATTAAAATAGATTAATATCAAGTTGTAAAAACACATTGTCTCCATTTTACAGAGAGTTATGGGTTGTAGTGGTAGTGGACACTTCACTCTGCCTATCAAGGAGGCTCCTGACTACTTCCAGCAAGGATCCGTCCACAGAATAACCCTGTTTAACATTTACAAATCATCATGTTTGCATTTAGAGCATACTGTCTATACGTTTGTGAGCATTTGTGATAGATCATGGCACCCCAACCGGTCGCAGCAGGTGGCCGCCTGGTCCTGCTGGAGGTTTCTTCCTCTTAAAAGGGAGTTTTTCCTTTCACTGTTGCCAAAGTGCTTGCTGAAAGGGGGTCATGTGATTATTGGGGTTTTCTCTATTTTCTTTGTATTATTGTAAGGTCTTTTTATACAATATAAAGCACCTTGAGGCAACTGTTGTTGTAATTTGGTGCTATATAAATAAAGCTGAACTGATACCTTCAGATAGAGACAAGCCAGATGCTTCTCCTGGTTTCCAGTTTCCATTCAGTAATAAAAAAACTAAATAACAGATACTGTCAAATGTCTTTCTGTTTGTAGGTGATCAC
>NW_005187606.1:273517-275137 GCF_000239375.1 Pundamilia nyererei
TTCTTTTTAGCCTGTCTCGCATGTGTGTGTGTGTGTGTGTGTGTGTGTGTGTGTGTGTGTGTGTGTGTGTGTGTGTGTGTGTGTGTGTGTGTGTGAGTATTTGAAAGTGTTATAATGCAGCACGACTGCCAGTCCCGACTACTTCCCCAACCCAGGGGCTGTCTTGTCTTTTTATTATACTTTTAATTGCCTGCCTTCAGATTCAGACAGGAGCTTTTCCTCTTTTCCAGTTTCCTCTTCGAGCCAGTGCGCCTTTCATTCTTTACCTCTTAATTTATTTTAAGATTACTTTCTACATCCTTCTATCGCCTTAAATCTGCCAATCTCTTCAAGCTGCACCCTGTGTTTCTTACCTTGTCCTGTCATAGATCAGTCCATGACTCAGTTTATTCTACCACTACCCCTCTCTACTTCATCCATCTTTCCTCACTCATTCCCTCTTTTCTTTAACCTGCTTGCAACTACCCTTTCTTTTTCTGTTTTTTAAATCTCTACCACCTCCCGGCTTCCTTCTAATACTCACCTGCTGCTTTCATTTGCTCTCCTCTTTCTCACTGATGTGTGTACTGGGCAATATTCATGTATCGGTCACTCTGCTCGTTCTCATTTATGTAGAAACACACAGCCGAAAATTGCCTAACTACATCCAATTTGTGATGTAATGGTTGCCTTTTCAAAAAAATAATATATATATATAACTGATGAAGAGTGGAAGGAGGATGAAAGGAAGGAAGGAAATAACCAAAGGCTGGAGTGAGGGTTAGTAGATGATGAAATGTGAGAGAAGGGGCGGTGGGTGGATGAGGGCTGGGAGTTGTTAGACAGATGGAGTTGAGGTGTGGAAAGTGAGGAGAAGGACTGCGAGCAAGCTTAAGAGAGCAAGTGATGAAGGGGGGAGGAAGTGAAGGAAGGATGGGAAGAGGGTGGATGGGTCGGTGACAGGGAGAGCAGGACTAGATGGACTAGAATGTCAGCATGAAATCAGAGAGAGGATTGGAGGACGGGCGAGAGGAAGCAACCACATGTTGGTGTCTCTCTTTGATCTTAGGTGAAATCCAGATAATTAGAGTGAGTCCCTCAGGGCTCACGTATTGAGGGAGATCACAGTATAAGGTTTAACAGTGTCTCATATGACATGTCTGTCTGTCCCTCACCAGTGGAAATTAACATGACAAACTGCACAGCCCAGCTCAGAAATAGGAAGTTTAGTAAAAACACTACATAGAATATATAGAAAAAAATACTGCAGGGAACTCTTAAGCAACATAAGCAAATGTCATTCATACATGCAGTCCTGTGAAAAATGACCCCCTGATTTAGTGGCGTGTAGAAGCATCCTTTAGCAGCAGTCATTATGAAGCAGCTGTTTTCTGTATGACTTTGGTAGTCTCTCATGTCGTCGTGGGAGATTTTGGTCCACTTTTCTGAAAACATTTCATCGTTGTGGTTTTTTTTCACTCTGTTTTCACTCTTGTATGCGTCTCATACAAGTTTCACACAAGACAGATACAAACTTTATAGGATTTATATATATCTTTTCCATAGACTACAGGCTCGTAAAGTCTAAGATGTAGCTCAAATGGTTTTGCATTTTGTACCTTGTGGTAAATTTGTTGGTAT
>NW_005187606.1:275716-276943 GCF_000239375.1 Pundamilia nyererei
AAAAAAAAAAAAAAATTGTTGGTATATCTTAAAAACATTGTGCATTATGTTAAAACACCCCTGAATAGTCCAGACTTATAAATTGTCAAAACCTCTGCTCTTATAGAGGTGGTCAAACTTTCTAATGATTAACCAATCAAGTTGATTTGTTTAGCAGCTCCTAACTGTTAATGGAAGCAGTATGAGTGTACAAAGGATGTGCAAACTTTTCATACGAGTGTATATTAGAGCTACATTAGATATATTAGACTTATTTGACTAAGAGAGTCTTATTATTCTAACCAGCATCTATTTAGAAGCAAACCTACAACTCAGGAGCTATCTTGAGTTGAATCCAGATTGTTATTTTGCAAGTTGTAAATTAATTAATGTCTTAATTTTCGTATTTTTTTTTCTTCCCCATTGGAAGTTATGCTCTTATTTTGCATGTATTCAGCATAGCTTCTGCAGCAGTTGTGAACCTCTGCTATGTGCATGTGCCATCACGACATCATATTTATTTAACAGCTTTCCAGTTTCAACTGTTGATTGTCTCTTTGGGGCCAGTATTCAGTTTTTATTAGGCTGACATGTAAAGTGTAATAATTGTCACTTAAAACTATAGTATTAGTACATTAGTGCAGTAACATATTAATATTTTATAGCACGTCAACCTGCTAATGTGCCTGTGGCTTTATAACTGTCAGTTCAATTTAGTTCAGTCCAAATCACTTTAAAACAGTCGACTCAAGGTGCTTTATATTGTAAGGTAAAGGACTATAATAATAGAGAGAAACCCCCACAATATGATGACTTCCTGTCACCCATTGCTTGGCAACAGGGGTAAAGAAAAACTCCCTTTTAACAGGAAGAAACCTCCAGCAGAACCATGGTCAGGGAGGGGCGGCCGTCTGCTGCGACCAGTTAGGGGTAAGGGGAGAAAGACAGGATAAAAACACGCTGTGGAAGAGAGCCAGAGATTAATAATAACAAATGATTATTAAATGGAAACATGGAAAGGAAAAAGAAGTGAGTAAAGAAGAAACACTCAATGCATCATGGGTCCCCAGCAGCCCAGGCCTATTGCACCGTAATAACGGAAGCATTAAGGGTCTCCTGATCCAGCCATAACTCTGAGGGCTGGATAATAAATGCACAAACTAGTTAATAATGTTAATAATAAGTTCTTACGCTGTTTCACACACACACTGTAACCCTAAACTTTCCTCACCAGTACCTGGGGAAGCT
>NW_005187606.1:278100-290357 GCF_000239375.1 Pundamilia nyererei
AAGCACCGAAATGTGCGCTGCTTTTCGGTCTGGTTACTACCGTTTATGTCAGTGCCATAATGGCACCGGATACTGGTACCCATCCCTAGTCTTCCCCCCATAGAGAAAAGATTTAACTGCCAGCCTCTTGTTGGCTTTGTTTCGGCATGTTTCAAGGCTTGTTTCACAAACAGGCTTAGTGGAGGAAAGTGATTTACTATTTACATGTTAAAAGTTCTGCTCACATCACAGGCGTGTCCTCATCTCCCTGGGAAACAGATGAGGAGACTTTTCATCATTCTTTCTTTAATGCTGCATGACACCATGTGCTGACAGATGGAATGCAGCAAGCAACAGCAATCAAGACCGAGAAAGACAGAGGTGCCAGCAAACGAGAGAGATATAAGTTCAGGTTGCGTTTAGATGCTTTGACGATTTCACTCACGTAACATGCATGCAGATTAAGTGTGCAAAATTGAATTGAACTGAGAGCGCGAGAGAGTGAGTACAAGAGAGTGCTAGAAGGAAGCTAGATGAAAACAGCCATGAGAGAGAGATACAGAGACCGAGTGACAGATGGAGAGACAGATGAAAAAAGTGAGATAAAGATGGAGAGAGTTAGAGAGATGCTTTGCAGTGATTACCATCATGTAGAGCAGTTTAGACAAGAGGACTCAGTGGAATTAAAGGCTTTGCATGGAAGATAGTTTGGCCCTGTGGAATTAAGCTTTGACATCTACAAATGCCATCCTCAACCTGTTTTGTTGCAAAACTGTAAAGCGTAGTAATCCTCCTGATTTGACACTTTTTAATCTCACCTTCTGTGTTCGCTTATACCTGGTATTAACATCGAGCTCGTTTGCATATATGGACATGTGCCACAACACAACAAGAGAGGATGTCCTGTCCTGTTACTGTATATTTTTAAGGAAAGTCCACAGAGTCATCAGCAAAATGTAGTTAAAATATTGTGTTTTTAGGAGGAATCCACCGAAATCTGGGCTAAAAACATAGTTTGTAATGCCCACATATGCATATTGTGAGTTTAAAACAAATCATTTAATACACCTCATCTGTGTACCCCTTCTTCTAACAGATACTTTCAGTGTCTGCAATAATCTGCTTCAGTCCACGCGTGTCCTGGCGATCCCTTTCGCATAAAAGAAAGCAAGAGACTGGTTGTTATATGTCATAACGTATGCTCAAAAACAATAACTCCAGAGTTCAGCACTACATTTCTGAATCACAATTGGACCTGAAGGCCTTGCAGAAGTTGCTTTATTACACATCACAGCTTTTTTATCGTCGTGTTTGTTTTTCTGAAATCATTTGTGTGTGTTTATTGCCTGGGCACTGGAACTATCATTATGAGGTTCACAGAGATGTTGATGCAGAAAACCCCTCAAAGGGCCTCAAAAAACCTTGATACAAACAAATAATAAAAAGATTAATTTGTTTCAATATGAGAAGTTTAATAATCTGTCAAATATGACGCAATGTTCTGCCATGGGCATGTATGGCAGCCATACATGCCCATGGCAAAACATTAATAAACACAAGTGACCAGTTAGCAGATTCTACAATTCTGCAGTGTGCAGGGTGCACTCTGTGCTCAGATTCATCCAAATGCTGCAAGCCTGATCTGATGAAGCTTTACAGTAAAAATGCATAATGAGCCAAAGAAAACAGCCTCAGCTAATGTGGACTTCACCATTTTTGTTGGTGGTCATTTGATTGCGTTCATTTCGCGGATATCACTAAAAAGGAGTCTTTTTAGCACTGGCTTGATCTCGGTTAACGCTGTGTCTTTAGCAACAGTACTACACATCTGAATATCATTACTATTTAATCATTAGATTTGTCTGTCTGCACGTTGGTACTCAGTGTTCAGTGTGTGCTGGAACAAATGCAAACTGCACCATTGGAAAACTGCACCGAAAGTCCATTTTGCCGTGGCTACCATTTGGACTGAAAAAAGCACAAAACCAAATAGTAAATGTGATGCACTCCCAAAGGTTTACAAGCCTTTCACATGGTCTTGTTTTTTTGTAGAAAACATAGATTTTTGCAGCTTTCTTGTTTAGAAGGCAACGTAATTATTTCATTCACTATTCTTCAAACACTAGTTGCCTCTCACACCTCTGCTGCAAACTAAAAGTGCACACACCGAGACACACAGACTAATCTAATTGTATTTCAGCCATTCCAGCAGAGTGTGAGCATAAATATTTGATGGGATCAGCGAGGGTGCTGAGCGGGTGCTGGGACCCACTGCCTCCCTTTTAGTACGTGAGTCCAGTGAACTGGCATGAACCAGTCTGACCACAAATCTCTGCTTTGAATCAATGAAAAGGCAGTCTCTACACTAAAACGGACACACACGTACATTCTGCTTTCTCCGTAGTCTTTGTCGCAGTGGTTTAGTGAGGTTATGGGGCTTACAATCACTATTGATCACAGCCTGCAGAGCACTAGGCTTAATTTCCTCCTGTTTTCTTTCCACATCAGCTTAGCGTTTCTTGGTGACCTTGACCTATTTTGTCATCTCTTTTTTTCCCTTTTTTTCTTTAAATCTGTTTTACCAGTTGTGTCTCATGGGAAATGAGCCTAAAACATCTAAATAAAAGTGTCAATAGTGGCTGAATGATATCAGTGGTTAAGCAGGAAAACACAACCTAAAGTTTTAGTTAAAGGAGTGACGGTAAAAGAAACCTTTTTTTTCCCTCTTCTGACCTTTCTGCTCTCAGTTGTTCATGTATCACACCAGATATGTGTTTCATTATGAATCGTGCATTACAATGTTCAACGCCAGATTTCAGTTGGGGGTAGACACCTATTCCTAACAGTCCCAATACGCCTACAAGCTTTTTATATATTGTGCTGTAGCTGTATGGAGGTAAGTTTGGTAGTTAGCAGACTGCTGAAAGCACAGACATCTTAAGAGATTCCAAGTCAAGGTTAAACTAAGCTGAATATTCTGTTACCAGTTTTCTCCATAAACACCAGACTCTACCTATTGTAAGTTCAGAAGATGTAAGTTTAGCTACAATACACCTCATCAGACTTCACGAACTTCTCCACTTACTTTTTTATGAATGCAGGCTTTTAGCAAATGCACCACAAAAACTGGTGATCAAGACAGGACAGGGTATGTGACGGTGTCTAAATAAGCTCCTCTGCTTTGCATCTCTGTGATAATGTGTCTGCCTTTAGAAGATGTTGTCTTAGTATCAAGATTTTTCATTCCTATGTTCTGTCCTTGCATACTGTTCGGGTCATATCTGACATATTTTGACATTTAACAGCAGTAAAAAAGTCTCTGACTGTTAAATATATATTCTTTGATGAGTTTGACGCATAAAAGTAAAAGAGATGCACTGGGGGAAAATGACACTGTAAGTTAATGCTAATGAAAAACGCACATGTTCAATTGGGTTTGAACGTGTTAGTGAAGAAGATGACCTAATCTAAAGAGGGAGATGATTCCAGAGTAAACTGTGTGGTCACAATTGCTCCATAATATGGATGAATAAATATGTAAAATTATTATTATTATTACAGAAAACCCAAATTACAGAAAAAGTCTCTAAGAGCCTTTGCCGGGCAGATTCTGGCCCCCGGCTGCATGTTTGACACCCCTGTGCTGGAGGGTAACTCGTCACAGGCTGGAGAGCTACACCTGGAATGACAAGCAGCTGTTTAAAAATATACTGAGAGCTAACTGAGATTAAAAGAGATCATAACAGGGGTTGGGTGGGGCTGGTTGTCCTACCAGTGCTCTATAAGTGCAGAAACTAGTTTTCAACAAGCAGCTGTTTATTGCCACGTGTTGTAAATGTGTTTTGTATTAGTGTAAAATGATGTTGAACTGATACTGATACATGGTAGTTTTGCGGATTTTTTTGTGATAGAGCAGTGATGGTGATGATGGTGTTTAATAGTTGTAATAATTACATGTTTATATGAATAAGGTATCAGCATTACCAGAATGTTGTTGTCATTTTCACTTTCAAAAATATATATTTTCATGCCTTAGGGTAAAAAAGGATAAGATACTGTGTAATTGTAGTTTTTGTTCTCAACAAATCAGTGTTGTAAAACCTAAAGAAAGATAGATAGATAGATAGATAGATAGATAGATAGATAGATAGATAGATAGATAGATAGATAGATAGATAAGGCTTGTCTCGTGTGATCATAGGTTTTTCTAAAAGAAAGTTGCTAATTATTACAGCTACAACAGCATCAAGCCACCTAATATGTTAGCTCTCCTCTCTTAGTCATTGCTTGGTTTGCTGGTTGTAATACTAAAAAAAAGAAGTATTTTCAGGATGGCACTGGAGCAGATTTGTTTGTGAACATATTGTATAATGTGTTATGTCTGGAGTTGTCCAGCCAAGTGGACTAACAAGCTAGAGGTAAGAGCTACACTGCTCTGGCATAAGGCCATCATGCTGAGAGTTTTGTATTCAGCGTTATTAGCTGGCAGAAGCTGTCGACTAACAGACCAAATTAGGGGTTTCCAGTTTCATGCTGGAGCTTCCAACTGTTGCAGATCATTATATTTAAGAATGATTTATTACCTTTTTATTGGATGGGAGTGTTTTAGGATTAATAATAGGCCTTTAAAAGGGTTCTTTTATTACAGATAAACAGACAAAAGCCCTGTGAAAATAATTACATCTCATTAGTTTGGATTCTCACAAGTAAACACTTTTTCAGCACTGGGCAGCTTGGGGAGGAACGCGACAGTCAAGCAACACGCAGCTTTAAATTTTGTTTATGTAATGTGCGCATGCCTGTCATCCTCCCAGGTCGGTTCCTTCTTCATGATCAACCTGTGCCTCGTGGTCATTGCCACCCAGTTCTCAGAGACCAAGCAGCGGGAGCATCAGCTGATGCAGGAGCAGCGAGCTCGGTGTTCATCCTCCTCCACCCTGGCCAGTGAACCTGGGGACTGCTACGAAGAGCTCTTCCAGCTGGTCTGCCATTTCCTCCGAAAGGCGAGGAGGCAAACTGTTGCCCTTTTTAACACCCTCCGGGGGAAACCTCGTGGCTTTCATGGTGTTGGAAGAGGAAGAGGAGGCGGGGAAGGAAGGGAGAGGAAGGCCAATGGACGTGAAGGACGTGACAGAAGAGCGGGGTTAAGACATGGTACGTAACTGTAAGAAAGTAGTATTTATCTATTTGATTTATAGGATCACCCTTTAATCTCTCCATCTTGCATTTTGTAAGGCCCGCCATGTCCCCATCACAACAAACTAGGCCATGCCTCATCCGCTGAGCCTGTGGCCCTCACTGCTGCCTCCAGCACAGACGGCTGCCCTCAGTGCGCGGCAGCGCTGGCGCTCTCTGACGGGGTGGGACCAGTTCGAAATGCAGCGAGTGACGAAACAGAAGAGGGAACTGTGGAGGAATCAGACAGGGATGGTGTACAGTCCGGTACTAAAGTGAAGGACAAACAAGGCCATGAAGGTGCAGAGTCTTGTTGTAGTCCGAAGAAGGGATGCAAGGAGCTGTGGTACGAGATCAGGATGAAACTGTGGGGCATCGTGGAGAGCAAGTATTTTAACCGAGGCATCATGATCGCCATTTTGATCAACACCATCAGCATGGGCATTGAGCACCATGAGCAGGTACAGCTGGCTTTTTACATTTGTTCATGTTTCCTTATCCACTCCCCTCATTTATTTCATTATTTAGGAAATCTTTCATTGTTTAATTAAATATTTAAATATCTTAATTATCTCTCTCAGTCTTTCATATATTTGAGGGTTATGCACTAGAGTGCAAAAGTTGTCAGACAGTAATCGTTTCTTCATGTTTCTTTATATTATGTTCCCATTTCTTTATTATTAGTTTCAGCTAAAGATAACCCAGTTTTACAGGCATGAAGTATAACTTTTGCACCAACAGCGTGATTTCCAAACAGTTATTAGTTGCAAACTTGACATATCTCAGCACAGTGTGTCCTTTTAAAGAATTCAGGAAACTGGACATGGAGACGACAAAAGTTGACAGGACTACAAATCTATCGACAGCAGATGAACAGTATCTGAAAGTCACGGCCTTAAGAAATAGGGAAAAAAATCAGCACTGACACACGACCTGAGAGATGCCCTTCAGGTGGTCCATCTATTGTTCGCTAATGCCTCATCATAAATAGTCTCAGGTGGAAAGGTGACAAGGAGCCATTTTCAAGGAATGGAAACAGGAAGAAAAGATGGAAGTGTGTTGTGTGTCTGTATAGGTTTTCAGTCATCCAGGTAATGGCGGTCTTTATGTTTGCATGAGTTTTTAAAAAAAGGCATGGGTGATTATCTTCACCCTGTGTGACTCACATGATCAGTAGTGGGTCAACAATCCTCAGGACACTTTCCAAATGAGACAGCCCGCACTAGGGGTTAAATAGCGCTCTCGAGGGTTCTGATAAAGTTTCATAGATGAGAGCTGAAGCGTTTTTGCAAATATAAAAAAGTCGAGATGCCTTCTTTGTCAAGCCTTTAACACTGAGGTATGACAAATTACACAAGAGCAATGGGTCTTATGAAGTGATGAATCTATGTTTGATTCAAATTGTCATCAGCATTGTTCGCATCAGTGGGTGGGGAGAGACGTACAACACATACTTGCACATACTTCCCATTTTCCTATTAAAATGTAAAGATATAATGGTGACTCAAGACTTTTGCACAGTACTGTATATAGATTTTTTGTTGTCTATCAGCACGGACACTTACATACTGTCAGCAAACAATTCAACAATAATAACTTTACAATCATTTATAACTTGGACAATTTTTGATGACTTCTAGAATTGCACAACAAAGTTATTTGTTAACATTTAAACTGTTGTGTACGTATCATTTGACTGTTACGTTAGATGCTGTTAAGACATTGGATGCATGTGCTGCAGATTTTCTCTTTAATAGTTGTTATAGAAAGTAAAGACAGCCATGTTGGCTCCTTTGGAGATTACAAAGTTGCTTCTACCTCGTTCCTGTCATTGCCCTGCATGTCCACACTCCTGCAGTGTAAAGCTCTTCCCCCATTCATACAGGTGTTGGCTTAATTTCGTCTTTATAGTGTGCTCCCCCAGTTTATGCAACAGATTGCATCTAGGATCATGACATCATATTATACAAGCGTGAACTTTCGTTTGGATCGCACTGATTAAATTCTCTCCAAGCAATGAAAATAAGGCACTTCCTGTTCTTTTTCAACTTTCACTGATTTTTCTTCTTTTCTTCTTCTTTCCTCTCTTTTTCTGATGCTCGGCTTTGTGAACTCTTTTTTTTCCCCCTATCAATATTTCTTGCTTTCGCTATACCATCGCCCACTCACGCCTGCCACCGCCGCAGTGGTGGGTCGTCTCTCATCTCAGGGGCTGCTAAAAATAGAGGCAGAACGAGAGAGGCAGAGAGAGAGAGTCTTTGCTGCTTCAATGGTGAGGAAATAGTGAGCTGAAATGTCTGTGGTTCCACTGCCTGTTTAGCAAACTGAAGTCATGCCTCCCTCTGTTTGAACAGTGAGTATCAGAGGCTTGATCTGCCTCATCACTGTGATTTTCCACCTGTAGAGAAGGGAGGTGCTTACACCTGTCCAAGGTTTTGTTGTTGTTCGGGGTGGTTTTTCCTTTTTTTTTTAATATCTGCCACTACGGCAGGAGACCAGACGTTATTCGGACAGTGTAATGCCCAAATGTCATCCTTTGATGCTATCAGTTCTGTAAATATGTGTTGTATAGGCTGTTTATAAATTCTATCAGAACATTCTAGAAATTCACAGACAGTTACTGAGAATGGAGAGGGAGAAAAAATGAGAATTAAGAACTAACAAAAGGGTATATTTCTAATAAAAAGGCTAAACAGGGGACCATAAATTGGGTGGTTGCTATCTTATAGACCATGTGAGAAGATGTGTTTGCCAGGATGACGTCTTCATTCAGGCATCCTTGTTGATGAATTTTTGATTTTTCATTTCCGTTGTATTTATATAGCCCTTTAAATCACAACAGTCAGCTCAAGGCTGTTTATATTGTAGTGTAAAGACCCAACAATCACATCACCCCCTATGAGCAAGCACATGGAGACAGTAGGAAGGAAAAACTCCCTTCTAACAGGAAGAAACCTCCAGCAAAACCAGGCTCAGGTTGGGGCAGCCATTTGCCATGACCGGTTGGGGGTGAGGAAAAGAAAACAGAAGGTTGGATCTTTTTCCAAAGTTGACATGCAATCTATTTTAGTGCCAGTCCTCCATCAGCTCGTGGCATGTTGTCCTCTTTGTCTCTTGCACCACCTTTAAATCTCCTCATCTTTAGTTCTTTTGGCCTCAGATAGCAATGTTTAATACCCAAGCTCAGCGAGGAACAGAATTTTCAGCTGTTTTGGCCAGCTGTCATCACTGAGGTTTGTGCTGTGGAAAGCCTCTCAACAGAGCAGATTTGAATCTTTTTGCTGGCAGCTTTTCTTGACAAACAGTATCATCCTTAGTATGTGGTCTTGAGGACCTGGTAGTAAAACTGACAGGTTGTGCCTCTCGCTTCTAATCTCTGTTAGTTCATGTGGACACCCTGTTCCTTTCATGATGGCCAGGATCCTGTCATCTTCCAGCCGCAAATTCAACCTTCTTCCTCTTTTGTCCCAGAGAACAAAGTAAAAGGCCTTTATCTACATAACGACGTATATATAGTAATTAGAATAGCGAGTCACTGCCCGGATTTGGCACTTGCAGATGGTTCAGCCCTTTTACTCTCTTTCTTGTGGGCCAGGACTTGGGATGGAAGATGCCAGAGAAGGAAGCAGTGAGATAACCTCTGTGGCCCATCTCAGCTGAAACTCTCCATTATTTGTTCCCTTTGTGCAGTAGGACGGGTAGGCTAACGTCACGCTGGGACACTCCACTGGAGTAAAGTGGTGAATCGGGCATCCATTCCAGAAAGTGTTTGTTTGAAAGTGCCGAGCTCACTTTCTTGTTTTGCGTCATTGCGGGTAGAAAACCTGCAGCTTTTCTTGTGTGTGACTGTTTTGGACTGACAGAGAATTAACTGAGGAACTGATAATAAAAAAAAAACTCTGAGTGGGTTCCTTGTCTTTAGTTTTGTGAATGAACTCAAGCAACGGCATTGAACTGAGATCATGGACTATTTGTGCGCTGAATTTACTAGTTGATGGTATTTTATATTGTTTTTGTGTTTGGATGTTTTGAATATATTTCTGTGTGTGTGTATTATAAATTGCATTAGGTTTGTTTTCAATCAGTGTCCAGGGTGTTCGGTCTTAAATGTGCAAACACTCTTTGTGTACTTTGCATTTAAAATAAATTGGCCTTACATGTCAGGGAAACCTGGCCAGCACCCCAGAAGAAGGCTACCTTGTTGAGCGTCCTTGGCTAAGCAAACCATCACAATACCACTGCCAAATCTTTTGCCCACCAGTGTACGCACCCAATAATGTCAGTCCATCTACTTTTTTAGCCAGTTAATATCCACCGCTGAGCTTGATGAACGGCCCAAGTGAGATAACATATCAGAGAATAATAACTGCTATTTGAGAATTAATGATGCATCAGCATGACAGACGGGGGATGATGAGGGAGGGGGGTGCATAGCACTGCTATATGATATATGTTATTGAAATTGTTATTAATTATTTAAGGTTGCCATACCCAAAGACAACACAAGGTCCTGGATCAGTGATAGGCCCCATATGTCAGTCTGAAAAACTTACTCACATTTCTGACCAACTTGGTAACTAGAAGAGCTTATTGTAGCCAGTAATGTTATATTTAGCTCCAGCCCGGTAAACAAGAATAATACTAGAATAATAAATAAGTTACTTTGTCCATGCCATCTCTGTAGATTTCACTCAAATTTATCCTTTTTTTCAACAAACCTGAAATTTTAAATCCTGTTTACACATGGGCTAAATGCAATTCCAATTGCAGTTCCACAATTGATGATTTATCAAGTCAGACTGCTGCAGGGTGTCCTCCAACGTCTGTCTGTAGCAGATGTGGGTGAGGTCAAGCTTGCAGAGAATGCATGCCGGTACTCTTAGTAAAGGGAATTATTAATGAATCACCCTCCATGCAATGCAGAAAAGATAAATACATTGAAAAAGACAAACCAAAAAAGCATATTTAATAAATTGAATAAATCATGTTTTCAGGGACCCTGTGTCTTATTAAGAGGAGACGAGCTCCTTCTGGCTCCCCTGTAGTTCGCAACCTGCAGAAATGGCATTCCTGATCCCTGAGAATGCAACCACTGCTACTCCGGCATCATCAGATTGGATCCTTTCTGTTTGCCTTTAATTCTAACATTCGGGCAAAGACAGACAATCATAGAGCAGCGCTGTTTGATCTCTGTCCGTAAACTTCTTAATTATTAAATAAAGTAATTACCAAGAGAAAACACATGTTGTTATTTTGAGATAACGAGACAAATGAAAGATCATTGTGGATGTTTTTAGCTTCTCTACTTTAGTTCATGAAAGTGGGCCTGAGGATAGATGCGGTCTTAATAATACAGTACATAATAATACAGAGCATTTGGAAAGTGTTCACAGAGTTTCAGTTGTTCTACATTTTTCCATGTTGCAACCAATGTTCCCTCAAATTGTTCATGTGTCTGAGCAAACACACAAACTCCCTGAGCGGTCCCTTGGACCACTGTGAGCAACAGCAGACGTGTGCACTGTGGTCACGCCAGCATCGCTTGCATCCAAGTTACATGGTTTATTAAAAGAATCAAATTGCAGTATTTACATGTCTGTAAATGAAGTGCTTTAGCCCACGTACAATGAAAATTACAAAAATCTTGTTCATGACCTGTGTAGTATGTTAACGCTATTGAAAGTCTAAATATTTAATTTTAATTATGGCAAAACATGAACTGCCAACCAAACCAAACCAGCTATAAACTCCAATTTTGAAAGCACACTTCACACTTTTACTTTAAAGCTCTGACTTGTATTATGAGTGTGAGCCAGAGTGTGAAGCTCCTGGTGTGCACTGCATGAGAGGGTCGAACTGAGGTTTGGGAGAGAGTCCTGTAAAGGTCCTCCGTTCTGGTGCAAGGCTGCTCTGGAAGAAATGAGACATGTACACCTTTCAGAGATAACATTTTGTCATGATAAAATTAAAACTTTCCCATTTTGCACAAGGACATGTGTGCTGTAGCAAAAGCATGTGGTTCTGTGAAAATTCCATTAACTCTGTAAAATATTTAATTACACAGTAAAATTTCTGCTACTCATAGCAATAGCATTTAATGATTATTGACCATTATAGATGAAAATTCTTATAAATGACACTAGAATAAGCATAAAACTGATTAAGAACTTAAATTTCACCTAAATGTTTCCGTCTGTCCTTCTCACATCTCCAGTGGTTGTACATGTTGTCATTAGCGTGTCTTCACATCAGCCACACTGTTTTGCTAGCTAAAACACCAGCCGGAACTGCTGGCTGACTTCTGGCATGGTAAGTGGTATGTCATCCAGATATGGGTCAGGCCTGGCGTAGATGGCACTGTTTATGTGATGGCATGCCACATCTGGCCCGATTCTGGTTTGGTGTATGTGGCCCAGGCTCATAGAAAACAGGTCTGGCCCAGATCCAGCATCAAGCTGGCACTTCTGACTGACTGGTGTCATGGCAGGGTGTATGTCAACCAGCTGTGGGCCAGGTCTGGCAATGATGGCACTATTTATGTTCTTATTTTCCTATTTTAGTTAGAAGATCCAAATGTCATGTTGCAATACTATACTGCTATGCTAGCCAACGTTTCAGATGCAGGTTTGACAGGTTTGTGAGTTTACACTTTATCCAAAACCTAGTGAGGGTTTACTCACGTTTACCACCGGGTGGTTGTAGCTCAGGAGGTACAACAGGTCGCCTACTGAAGGTTAGTGGTTTGATCCCTGGCTCCTCCAGTCTGCATGTCAAGAGTGTGAATGTGTGTGAATGTAGTTAGGAAGCACTCAGTGTAGAGAACATGTGTGATTGGGTGAATGTGGCATATTGTATAGAGCATTTTGAGTAATCCGCGAGAGGCGAGGAGAGGAGAGTAATCCTGGTGCCTCTGTCAGTGCGCCCCAGAGTGGCTGTGGCTACAGTGTAGCTTGCCATCACCGGTGTGTGAGTGTGTGTGTGTGTGAATGGGTGGATGACTGGATGTGTAAAAGCACTTTGGGGTAAAGCACTATACAAATACAGGCCATTTTAGAAAAGCGCTATACACAGCAAAATCTCCAGTGTTAAATTAACACTAGAGA
>NW_005187606.1:291842-322717 GCF_000239375.1 Pundamilia nyererei
TTAATTTAACACTCAACAGTGTTGTATTTAACACTCAGAGGTGTGGACCCATATAGACACTCTCCAGTGTTAATTTAACATTGGAGATTTTGCTGTGTATAAGAATCAGTCCATTCACAGGCTGAACAATTTTGTCATGTTACTTTTGCACTATTATGCTCTGGCACATGTTGTTATTACATGGCTTGATTAAGGTACACATTAGGCTGACATCTGGGGCCAGAGCTGAAACTGTTCTGGCACAGCACAGTGTGTCTTCAACTGGCCTTGTGCTGGCCCATGTGTTGGTTGCCTCTGGCAAAGCTGATCTGGGCCATCAAACAGCCGTCCTTTTTTGCGGTGCGTGGGCCATATGTAAGCACTTTGTGTGTCGCTATGTGGAAATGTGCTGTTTACTGGGGAGTGACTTCTGGCCACTGTACCATACAAGACTTAAGATTGTTGTCCAGTTAGATATTTTGAGATCAAGTCACTGGATGGTGAACTCTAGGAAAAGTCTGAGGGCTTCCAAATTTCTCCTATTCACAGATGATGGAGACCACTGTGCTCGTTGATTCATATCATTGATTCTCTGATCTCTGAAGTTCAGTCGTTCTCAGTTAAGATCTCAGATCAGAGTACTTCTTCAGATGTTATTTATGCAGAATTGACCAGCTCATTTCAACAAGAAGAACCCACTAAGTGCTGGACAAATTAGATTAGGATGGCACACACAGACCTAAAGACGATGAGAGTCAGCAGCACCATCTGACAAAGCTAATTGCGTATAAGCATCCAATTTATGTGCGTCTCTCTTTTTAAGCCAAAATCAGAAAGAAGTTCAATGGGCTACAAGAATTTGCGATGCACTGAGTTATTGCATGACCTCATTTAGTTGAAGATTCAAGGTCAAGTTTGATTTCCTCCAACAGTGTGCCAAGGACAAGTGCTTTGGCATTTTGCCATTTCAAATAAATTGGCTGAAATCGTGAAAATTTCCTTTCTTTTTACCCTGTTGCACCTGTTTGCTGCATTATTCGCTAAGAAAGTTACTACTACGAACCCTGGTCTAACTGCAGTGTATGATTGATTCGAACACCTTTCCTTGACAAATTTAGACTTGACTGCCTGATTACAGGTATTTTTAGAGCCCAAACTACTAGTTCACAAGTGAATTCTGCTTACTTTTCTAAGTCAACCTGGAAGTCCTCAGTATGATAGAAAATCCCTGCTTTTCTAATTTGATTCCATGTATCAGCTAACAAAAAAACTCAAGTCTTTAGATCTGTTTCCAGGTCTGCAGTAATGAGACAGCAGTAATGGATCTCCAGGGACTGCCAGCACTGTTTGGCTGGTCTGGACACTGATGGGCATACATCATTAGCCCATGTTTTCACACTGCAAACAGTCATTAGGCGTGACAAACACACACAGTATATAGGGGTAACAAAAAGCTGCACACATGCGCACAGACATGTAAATATGATAAACACAGTGCTCATTGATTCTGGGATGTTGAAATGTCATTGCTGAAGTTGCAGAGGAGCTCTGTGGAATAGAGATGTGCTGGAAATCACGAGTGTGCCAGATTTAGTGCTTTGTATGTGTGTCTGCGTGTATATATATGGCTGTTCTTCATCGTATTGAGCAAATCTATACAAAAAGCCAGAAAGAGAGAGACGTGTTCAAATGAAACAGAACAACATTAGACGACAAGAATATATATATATATATATATGTATAGATAGATAGATATGTTGCAACGGCATATGGAGGATTGAAAATGAAATAAATAAAACAACAAAAAAGAAATAACCAAATGATTGTGCTAGTGTGTTAATAAGTTGACTTATTATGATTAATTATGGCTAGTGCAATTACTATGATGGTAAACTGACAACTGAAGACCAAAAAGATACTGTATATGAAATCTGAGCTCTTAAAGACATTTTTTGGATATAAATGTGGTCTTTCAGCAGTCTTCAGGGTGGACTGAGTAAATTCTGTTTCTATAATTAATATCTGCAAAACGTATTGATGAGCTTTATAATTGGTTTAACTATTGCCTGCTGCTGTTTGGGATTGGTGCAGACAGCAGATTACAGACTATTTGAACATGCCGACGATATTTTACTGATTGTCAAACAAACTGAGACCTTCAGAAGACAGATCTTTATTATCTTTAAACTTTTAAATTAAGCATAATCACACTTTCTTTTTAGCTAGTAACTAGAAGCTTGACTGTTTTGAATGTCTCTGCCTATCATCCTTATACACAGGGGTGCACATAAGTGGTCCATAGGTGCGCATTCACTGTCAAAATAATAGACGCGCACCAGATAAGAAGTTGCAGCATATAAAAGGCAAAAACAGTGCCTTTTATATGTACGCGAACGCACGTTGCTACTTCTTATCTGGTGCGCGTCTTTTATTTTGACAGCGAATGCGCACCTGCAGACCACTTATGTGCACCCCTGCTTATATACCTCTCTTTCATTTCTAATTTCTCTTACTTTTATTTGTCTCTATGCTAACAGCCAGAGGAGCTCACCAATGTTCTGGAGATCTGCAACATCGTCTTTACAAGCATGTTCTCCTTGGAGATGATCCTCAAGCTCACAGCTTTTGGCTCTTTCAACTACCTGAGAAACCCTTACAACGTCTTTGATGGAATCATTGTCATCATAAGGTACTAAAACACTGATTGCAGTTGTTACGTACAGCTTTTAAAGGTTACCCTTATGTGTGGACAGCCATAGATATGTCAGAGCTAAATCGCACAAAGTTAAAGGTAATTTTAGAGTTTGAATGTCCTCAATAGCACAAGAAGACGGAAGTAGGCTTTGGAGAGTAAAAAAAACAGTTTCTAATATAGTAACTGATGTAATTTAGATATCGGCTTTTTTTTCATTTGCCAGACGATTCTGGAAAGAGAGCCTGCAGTTTAATTATTCATACTTTGTCAAATTGTCATGTGCTTTCTATCTTGTTCAAATGTACCACCTGTATGGATTTAGATGCCAAAGCGTCAGAAAGCAGCAAACAGATTTTGTCTTTTGTTTTGTGTGCCTGGAAGCTTCAGGTGAGTGGCAATGCCTTTGATCTGCTGGTGTTTTTTTCCCCCAATTCATCTGGTTAGGCGCCTTTGTGTGTGATCCCCATTATAACCCCGAGATCAAATACACATCAAAGCAACTAAAACTGAACAAGATCAAATGTGCAACCCATCACAGAAGATACATGGTGATTGAACATATCTGCATCTGTCTTCTTATCTCTTGCCCCGCTACCCATTTCCATCTCTTTTTCTATCTGAACGTCCTCAGCTATTTATACTGAGCTGCTATGCAAGGGTCCCTATTCAGTCTTTGTCAATTCAAAGCCAACGCTATTTTGATGTGCTGAGTGAGGCCTTTGAAAGCTACCAACCAGAGGAGACGTGTTTCTTTAAAGGCATATTTTTCACGACAGAACAGCTCTCTGTTCACGTTAAATATCCGTCAGAATGAGAAAGAAAATAGACAGCAAAACTTCAGCCATCACGTTTTGTGAACTCATGTACAAATAAAAGCATTTAGAGCTTCACTTGCAATCTCAAGAACCCTGGTAACCTGCTAGTGGACAAATGAATTACTTGAAGATTAAAAAGTGACCACAAATTTAACATGGATCAGTTACTACACTTACTTGAGTTGATGGGAAAAGAAATGAGAAATTAGAATCAGTACTGATTCCCTTAAAGGTTAGGGACTTGAAGGTGTATAATAATGAAAATGAACACTTTTGGCCTTGTGCTGCAGCAATAATTATCTGCAATATTGCTTGAAAATGATCTTGAGCAATATTTCTCCAGTCTTTCAGAAGGTCTTCCAAAGTCTTCCTTCGGCCATTGGATTCAAGATTTTCAATTCATTGCATGTACAGGGTTTGCAGTTTCTCTCTCAGTCTAGTATAGAAAGAGATCATTATGAAAAGATAAAAGGGAATATAAAATAAATCAAGCCTATGTGCATTAGTGCAGTAGTGCAGATACAATAGCAAAGATGTGTTGTGTTGAGTCCTTGTGTGCGACCAGCTAAGATAAACCTCTTGAATGTGTTACAGTCCAGTGCTAGTGTGTGTTGAAAATGGACAGTTTCTCATTGATTTTCAATGCAGTCCTTGTACTTGACTATTTTCAGAGGAATTTTGTTAAGGCACTTAACATTGACCTTTGAATCATGCTTTAGAATAAGGCACCTAATGCAAGTGATGAACCAGGGCTGTGTGTGCACACGATGGACTACAGAGCGAAGAAGCAGTTAGAAGTTGTTTTCTTAGGCATAAAATATGTTCACATTTAGTTCCCATGAGCCAAAATGTTTCCACCAGTTTTTTCTACTCTTTGCTGTGTGTGATGTCAGTGAGAGTGGATATTCATCATATGGTCATCTCAGGCAGGGCGGGTGTAGTTGCAGTTATAGCCACTGTTGAAACGTGTTTGCAAGAAATGAGCAAAATACAAAACAAAACAATTATTCTTCATCCTCATAGACTCGCAGTAAAACATAAGTCTTATTAAAAATATTAATATTAAATATTAAAACAAAAGATTTGTTTATTTATATAATTAATTGAGGAAAATATGCTCTGTATGAACTGAATGTATCATGAAATTTAAACTTTTTATTGTAGTTATGTAATACAACCAAAATGTAAATGTTAGTGTAGTTACGTGTAAAAGGGCATTTTTTCATTTATGCTTTATGTACATATGTAAGTGTTTTTTCTGTACATGCTATGTTAAAATGGACATTTAGCAGCATTTTGTGCTTCACCCCTCAGTGTGTGTGAGATTATCGGCCAGTCGGACGGTGGTTTGTCTGTTTTGAGGACCTTCAGGCTGCTGAGGGTGCTGAAACTGGTGAGGTTCATGCCAGCTCTCAGGAGACAGCTGGTGGTCCTGATGAAGACCATGGACAACGTGGCCACCTTCTGCATGTTACTAATGCTCTTCATCTTCATCTTTAGGTAAGGTGTACACACTGTGTGATCATAATAAAAGAAGAAGAATGTAAACGGCTCGTTTGATCCGTTTCTTTCAGCTGTGTTTTTAGTTGGTGTCAGGAACAGTACTGTGAGTCAGATCTCTGTTTCACCCTCTACTTTCATGGTGTGGCACGTATTGGCTTTAGATCTGCACAGCTGCTTACCAGCAACCATTGTAGCACAGACGGTCACAACATTCCACAGCAGCTATTAACCCTGGGTACAAAATAACAAGCAGACCCTTGATGATCTGGTTAGATTTTAACAAGCATACACTTAAGTGAGTAGAGCAACAAGGGCACATTTGTGATGCTCAAGCACTGCCACAGAACTGCTTTGAGAGTTAATAGGTCCTTTAGTGGGTGTTCAGTGTACACAGTATTTGTTGTCTTTATTTACATACTGTTTTCAGATTTGCATGCCACTCACATCCCTGTAATTTTGTTTTGTAATGTCTGAGGAAAATGACCCTGAGATCTCAGTGTGCTTTAAAAAAATCCTCTGTGTGTCTGTTCAGACTCATACACAGGGTTAATGTAAAAGGAAGTCATTGTTAAATTAGATGTTATTTTACATACAGTGTTAAAAAAAACTTCATTTTTCCATCGGTTAGATGGAAAAACTTTTCTCTGTAACGCCACATTTGATACCCATAATGGCAACGTGAATGCTTTTTTTCTTCAGAAATGTTACTAAATGAAACATTTGAGACTGTTGGTGAATGTTTAGTTTGGTTCTTTACATTTTAAATGGTCGCTGGAGCGGATTAAATCTCATGTAGCCGTTCCGCAGCGTCCAACAGCACTCAGGCAATTACAGCCATCTAATTTATTTCAGCTCGGAAAGTCACACAGTACAAAACAAATGATGACACTTAAAAATAAATAAATAAATAAAACTGAATTACACAGTTAGGAACTGTTGGGATACAGATACAGCTTAATCATCTGAAGCTTCTTCGTGTGTGATTCTATAAAAGACGATTGTATTTGTATCATGCTTCAATGGATTTAACAAAGATCTGCATTTAATTATTAGTCAGGTACATCAGGTGACCGAGTGTATGTTGTGTGGTATATTGTATTGCAGTATCCTTGGGATGCACATTTTTGGATGCAAATTCAGTCTTAAGACGGAGACCGGAGACACAGTACCAGACAGGAAGAACTTTGATTCCTTGCTGTGGGCCATTGTCACCGTTTTTCAGGTATTCAACATATCATAGCTTTGATTTATATGAGCACAACATGCCTCAAACTACAGTCACACTAGGGTCTTTAAACAGGGTCAGGTTAACAATTACATGCCATCACTTTGTGATAATTCATCAGTTAACTTTGATAATCACATTGAAACAGTCACATCAACGTTTTAAATTCAGAGTACAACCAGAACCTGATATGTTTAAAACAGAAACTCTGAAATGTTTCTACAAATAGTGACGTAGTTGCTGCCAGGAAGGAGTTTCTTGCTGTTGGCAAAGTTAGCAACCAGTTGAGTTGACTCCGTCAAAGAGATGCAGTGGTGACTGACTAAAATTGGTTGCAAACGGGGATCCAGTGCAGTCACCTTGCAACCCAAAGTGGTCACCCATAGCTTAACCCTTTCATCCATGAGTTATGACAACCTGGATATTTTTATTCACCTTTAGGCATGAAAAAACCACAGGCATGATTTTTGAACTTCATTTTTTAAACATGTACTTTTCAAAGAGTTTTTTACACGTCCACTTAGGTGGACAACGCTGGCTGCCCAGTGGGTGGCAGGGTATGGAGTGACACATCAGTGTCCAATGTAGTGGTTTATGTGCAAGTATACCATCAATACTGACACAAATACAAGAAAACAGCCTTCAGTGGAATAGCTGTCCACTGTAGTGACCACTATGCGTGAGAGGGTTAAGGGTGCTGCATCCTCAACCTCTGGCCAACCAGCTGGTCACTGTAACTACTTCCAGTTGGTCAGTAAAAGTGAAAAAATTCTGTTTAACCAACCAGCCAAATTGTTTTATTGGTCACACGGATGTTGCAGTTCTATTTTTACTCCAGCATGACTAGAGTCGTTTAGCGTTTAACAATCAGTAGGCCCTTTTTGTGTTACTAACCTCCTACGTCTGTCTATGCAAATCTCAAAGATTCTGACCCAGGAGGACTGGAACACAGTTTTGTACAATGGTATGGCAGCGACCTCACCGCTTGCTGCTCTGTACTTTGTGGCCCTCATGACATTTGGAAACTACGTCCTCTTCAACCTGCTGGTCGCCATCCTGGTTGAAGGCTTTCAGGCGGAGGTAAGGGGCATAGGTCAACCCGATGCTGACTGCTGCCACATTTCAAACTGCACAATGTAAGCTTGTTCATCTTTTAATTGTTACTCATCTAAAATTATTAATCCAATTCTGTGTTCATCAGTAGTGAAATATTTCTAATTATTATTGTTGTATTGGCCTCTAACAGCATCCAGAGAAACTCAATAAATGAACATGATTATGTCTGGCAATAATTTAACTAGTTTATAAGTCCAAATTATACCACGACTCAATGGAATAATCGTATAAATTGATGGAGGAGCACTTAGCTTACAGATATTTGAAAACATCCACCAAATAAGTGCCACATCTCTAATATCGTAAAAAGCACGGCCTCATAAGCTGTTTGGTCGCCTGTGATTTAGATACATTTCCAAACTTTGGCACTTCTCTATCTAACTTGACCCGATGCTTGCACTCCCTGCACAGTGATCTCTTGTGTGGTCCACTGATATCAGTCAGTCTGTGTCTCTCAAACTGAAGAATTTAACCTTTGGCAAAGACCTTCACAGCTAAAATAAACCGAGCTGTTGCCCTCTGTTAATTTCCATAATCACTGAATTGAGCAGATTTACATGTTTACAGCATGTCTACACGGTCAACACTTCGACTGTTTTTCAGCCATCCATCTTATGGCATTTGACAAAATGGATTAAATTCTATTTAAATCAGACTGTCTGCACAGTCCACGTAATACATGTAATGTATTGCTTTCATTTGAACACAGCTCAAAATGTATTTTTGTGCTTTAAGTCTGTTTTTTTCCGTTTTATGCATACAGCTGCAATGACTGCGTATTGAGCTGCCAAAACTCGGGTGACCTACAATCTAATGTGCCTCAAGTGCAGTATGGATATTATGCTGCATCATCTTTTATCATTCCTGTTACATAATAAACTCAGCAGAGGGGCTTTGCATGCTAGCTTCTTTACATAGATGTGTAAAACCTCATACATACAAGTTGACTGTATTATCAGTCAGGCAAGGATAGACAAACGTTACACACATAATGTTCAGAGTATTTGCTCTGTGCACTAAATATGGTGACTTCTATCAACATTAAAGCCATTACATCCATAAAAAACGTATTTCCTGCAATACTTCTTTTGAATGTCAAACTGTTATCACAGTACAAGCAGGAACTGAAATGATGTTCAGTGGGGGAATCAAATATTTGACACGCTGATAAAGAAATAAACAATCTGTATTTTTTTGGTAGGTTAATTTTAATGGAAAGACACCAAATTTCAATCAAAAATCCAGAAAATACACATTACATAAAAGTTTTACATTGATTTACACACCACTGAGTGAAATAAATCTTTGATCCAAAAGATGACTTAGCGCTTGATGGAGAAACCCTTGTTGGTAAGCAGAGGCGTATGATGTTTCTTATAGTTTTTCAAAAGATTTTTACACATCTCGGGAGAGTTTGTGTCCTTTTTGTTTTCTTGGGTGACTCTTGCAACTTGAAAATTCAGCTCCCAGATTTTCTGGGCTTCACAGATTTTCTGTAGGACTGATGTCTGGAGGCAATGCACCGACCTTAATGTTCTTCACCTTTGTTGCCTCGGTTGTATGTTTTGTGTTATCGTCATGTTGGAAGACCAATCAACGATCCATCTTCAGGATGGAAGAAAGCAGAGCAGAGAGAGGGAAGGAGGTTCTCATCCAAGACTTTATAGTACATGGCCCCATCGATTGGCCCCTCAATACGGTGAAGTTGTCCTGTATCTATACCGGCCCCAAGGCATAGTTTTCATCTCTGTGCTTGACTGTGGGGTAGGCCTTCTTTATGTCATTCTCAGCATTTTTCTTCCTCTGAAGATGGCGGGTCAAGTTTATGCCAAAGAGCTCAATCTTGCATCAAGCTCCAGGCTGAGGAAGGTTGATGGTCATTTTATATGTCTTCCATTTCTGACTAATCGTACCAGCAGCTGTCAGCTTCTCGCCAAGCTTCTTGCTGAAGGTCTTGTAGCTCACTCCAGCCTGGTGCAGCTCCACAATTTTGTCCCCGACGTCCTTTGACAGCTCTTTGGTCTTGCCCGTGGTGGAGGAGAGGCTAAAATGGAAGAAATTGACTCTGTGGACAGCTGTGCTTTATACACATAATAAGTTGAGATCGGGGGTGTCTATAATTCATTGATTAATGATTACTTGATTGTAATACGTGTGCCACATGGACACACAGCTAAAGAGGGAGCCAGAAGTATAAATAAAACTGAATTGAATTGAATGAGAATTCTGGCTTGGTTGTAGGGGATCAAATACGTATTTCACTCAATGACAAATGTCTAGACATTTGGTTGATATTCTGTCTCTTTTCATTAAAACCAAACTACAGTGAAAATTCAGACTTCATTTGTTTGTAGGTGAGCAAACTTGAGGTTTGAGAACATGAGGATCTAAATATAGTAAAATAAATGAAAATCCAACAATAATCAAGTTTAAAATCTGTTTTGTGCTGTAGAAAAAAAGAGTGATGATATATATTATAGTATTGGTCCTACGTAATAATAATTAAATACAGCAGAATTTCTGAAGCCATCCCTCTCAGTGGAAAACACTGCAAAAGTGATGCTGTCAATCTGCCCTCAGCTGTCAAACGATGTCAGATGATATCACTGGAAAATTGTAGTGTGGTTGAGTAACCCAGTTGAGTTTTCATACACAGATCAAAGCATTACCATATTCATGGCGTGTAGCTATGATGTGTGAGTTGGGAGGGAAACATTGACACAAATCACGCGGCTCTTGATTGATCTTTCTGAAATGCCAAAACAAAACCCTGCCATCAGTCATTCAGTCTGTCTCTCTTCCTGCCTTTTATTCTCTCCTTTCTCTCGCTGTCGGCCTTTTCTCCTCCAGCTCGCTCCCCTTCCTCCACTCATCTGTTCTGGGTCTACAACTGCGACACACTAGGGATTATTGAGCCAATTTACTCCCTCAGTGAAGACTGTAGGGGAAATCCCATTGGTCTTAACCAAGTCTGAGAGGGCTCCTGGAGTAGTGTGTCAGTACTTTGAGGGTTTTACAGACTTACAGAGGGGCGTCGATCTAAGATTGTCTGATAGTATGTTTAAATACGTCTGATAGCTGTTGTGAGGGAGCACCGTTTTGCCCCGGAGATTAAAGGCTGGCGTATGACAAAATCTGAAAAAAAAAAAGTCTGTGACAAAAATCTTTTAGACCACGAGTCCTGTCTGATAGATTTTTTTATCTACAGGGTGATGCAAATCGTTCATATTCAGACGATGATCACTCCTCCTCCAACTTTGACGAGAGTGAAAAACGTGACTCCATCAAGTTGTCTGGTAAGAGTAACATCCAAACTTTCTGATTACACTCAGCTGCCATGTTATTAGTACCGCTCAGCTAAAAAAGGCCTGAAGTAAGATCGACATGCATGAGGTCAGAATGTTTGGTTTTGTTAAAAATGTTTATTTTTAAGGATTTAACGCTAATACCTCAATTCACATACTGCATCATTTATCTCAAAATGGAACAACGTGCTCGAGAATCTGCCTGCTCATCGAATTTTAGCTCTTTGTTTTTCACTGAGGCTTATCCAAAGGGAGGTTAAATGTGCTCAACTCAAACTAAGACGGAAGCATTTGCCAAAAGCTTAAAAACTTGTAAAATTGCAGAAAATAGCCTGTAGTCAACAAAGATGAATGGGATCTGTCTATATCCAGCCTCACAGTAAAATTGTTGAAGCAGTACAGACTTCCTCAACAGATCCAACAAACAATGCAGTTCAGAGAGGATTAAATATGAGTTCAGAGGCTGGAGGATCGCTTCTATACCATCTGAGTGGGCTAAGTTTGCACAAAAGATCTGGTCTCTGCACTGCGGTGCAGACAAAAAGGGAAGCTTGTAGACTCCGTCTTCATAGATGGGAAAAAATGGAAGATTAAAAATGCAAAATTAAAAAAGTATACCTCTATCCTGTCTGAATAGATGCAATCCATCACAGAGGTATACTTTGTTTGGCTTCAGCCTGTTCATATGGGTACATCAAGTTTTCTAATGCATCTGTTTCCTGTTTGTCTGTCCCTGTCTGTCCATCCATCCAACCAGTTCATATGAATCCATATAACTCTTGAAAACTCTTAAGTTTATTAATACTCGAGAATGAAATGAGTATATTTTAAAAGACAATAGGTAATTATGAAAACTAAAATATCTAATAGGAGAAAGTATAGGTATTTTATGTTCAAAGGTCACTGCAACTCTTAGTGTGAAGTCCCAAGACACAAGTACAACTGACGTGGGCCCTTATTAAATGGTAAAGGCCCAAACAGACCTATCAGAGAGCAGAAACGTCAGGAGTGGCCAAATCAACAATCTGGTGTATTCTTAAAAAAAAGGAATGCAGCAACACAAAAAGACCTCTGAGACCAAAGAGAACAGCTAAAAGTGTACGATTGCAGAATTTTTATCTTTGGTTAAAAGCACCTTAAAAACATCAAGACAAGGCAAAGACACTCATTAAAAGTTCAGTGTACCACTGTCGTAGGCTCCAATGATTCATAAATGTCACTAAAGAGGGTTTATAAAAAGACATGAGATAGTTTTCCATCACAGGGAAACAAAAGCTCCAGAGCAGTGCTAACAACGTAACCACGTCATCAACCACTAAAGACTATTTTTGTCATGGTCCTGGGTCCTTTTGGCCCAGCCGTTTAAGTTTCCTTTGTTTGTTGTCATTTTTTGCATTATGTTAAGGATTATCTTGGTTTCCTACATTATTCTGTCCACCCCCTGGGTGTCTGCGTTTACATGGTTGTATGAGTTCTTGTGCCATCTTGTTTTCCCCAGCCTGTCATGTCTGCCTCTCTCCCTCGTGCTCCTCATGTTCTCTCTCCCTCTCCAGTGTACGTCTCTTTGTACTTCCTGTTTTACTTTGATAGTCTCCGTCTGTGTCCGTAAAGTTGTGTTGCTCTTCCTCAGTCTCATTATTATCATTATTCGTGTCAGCTGTGTTCCCTGTGTGCTCCTACGGTCCTCGCAGTTCCGTGTCGCATCGTCCCTCGTGGTTGTGTGGAATTCTCTGTGTGTTTCTCGAGTGTTTAGCTAACTAGTTTTTCCCAGTTTAGTTTTGTATTGTTTGTTTCCCCTTCTGTAAATAAAGACGTTTTTGAGTTACATCCCATTTCCATGAGTCTGCTTCTGGGTCCTCTCCTGCCTGCACACAGCCATTTTCATGACAATTTTGCTTTGGGATCACAGCAGATAGGAGACCTGGCTAAATGTGCAGGTGCCAGTAGATAGCTAATCAGTAGAATTTACCACACTTGTGTTCAGACTTGGCCTTCATTTTTAACCCAGCTGTGCACCTGCAAATTGAATATGAATATGCCTCCAAAACCACCCCTATATCACCCATAACCAACTTAAGAGTGTTGACAGTATAAGGTTTCTAACTTATTTAGGACAGGGTTGGAGCACAAATTAGAGCCTATTTGTAACATCTGCTATTATCCCTATTGCCAGTCTTGGCAGCCGGGGGTCAGTCCACCAGGGCCTCCGCTCCTGGCCGCCACCCGACACACAATGCACCCGACCCCTATGGCGCCTCCTGCGGGTGGTGGGCCTGCGGGAGGATGGGCCCATCTCGGGGTCTTGTTCGCGAGTGATGGGAGAAGGGAGCCGGAGATCGACAGACGGATTGGGGCTGCAGCTGCAGTAATGCGGACGTTGCACCGGTCCGTCGTGGTGAAGAGGGAGCTGAGTGTAAAAGCGAAGCTCTCAATTTACCGGTCGATCTACGTCCCTACCCTCACCTATGGCCACGAGCTGTGGGTAGTGACCGAAAGAACGAGATCGCGGATACAAGCGGCAGAAATGAGCTTCCTCCGAAGGGTGGCTGGCCTCTCCCTTAGAGATAGGGTGAGAAGTTCGGCCATCCGGGAGGGGCTCAGAGTAGAGCAGCTGCTGCTCCACATCGAAAGGAGCCAACTGAGGTGGTTCGGGCATCTGACAAGGATGCCCCCTGGGCGCCTCCTGGGTGAGGTGTTCCAGGCATGTCCCACCGGGAGGAGGCCCCGGGGCAGACCCAGGACACGCTGGAGAGATTATATCTCTCGGCTGGCCTGGGAACGCCTTGGTATTCCCCCGGATAAGCTGGAGGAGGTGGCTGGGGAGAGGGAGGTCTGGGCCTCTTTGCTTAGGCTGCTGCCCCCGCGACCCGACCCCGGACAAAGCGGATGACGATGGATGGATGGATGGATGCTATTATCCCCAGCAGTTTATAAAGAGATCAAATTAATATTGAGCAGAACTAAGTTCAGCATGTTGGTTACAGCCGTCACAGTAATACCAGTGTCTCATGTTGCCGTTTCTTTATTATTTTGTTTTTGTTATGTGTCTCCATCCCTGGAGGTTTTCAAATGGAAATTTAGTAAATGTAAGGCACCCAGAGACAGCTTGAAAAGAAATGTGTCGGCTATGAGAAAAGAATTGCAGTCTTATGACTGAATCCCAGAAATCAACTGAAATTGGACTAAGTATATGAGAATAGCTTCTCATGTCTTAGCAGTCAGGCATTAAACTATGACTGAGGGAAGTTTGGATTGCTATCACAACACTTTTAACCCATCTGTTATTTTCCATTCTAGACCCGAGAATCTGCACCCTGACACCAAACGGCCACCTGGAGCTGGGTGCCCTTTCAGCACCCAGGGGATCCTACTCCTCGGAGAGGCGGAGCTTCACCATGGATTCTAGAAAGAGCAGCGTTATGAGCCTGGGCAAGAGCAGCCTGGAGAGACGCTCCCTCTCCCTGGTACTTTATCACACTGTCATACCACAGACGGTCGTGCACACACGTAAACACAACTTCTCAGCCTATTCTCAACAAATCATGTGTACTTTATGGTTTACGTTGCCTCCGAGCACTTTTCAACCATTCCTGTTATGACTCTATGAGTTGTTTGCGGCTTTATACAATGATAAATATGTTTTCCTCTTTAGCAGAACGCCTTGGTTTCAAGTTTATATTCAGCGTCGACGATGTCTGTTTACAGATTTTAAACTGGCCCAAAATATGCAATCCATCACAGTGAATGTGTAGTTCAATTCATTTGAAATGTATTTCATTATGTCGGGTTACGGACACAGATGCTTGTAATGAATGTTAAAATACTGACTATGATATAATATAATATAATATAATATAATATAATATAATATGATATAATAATACTGAGATGTCTCGGTTCACCCTGTATAATGACTTTATTCTATGTATGTATATGTCTGGATGAACCTTATTTCCTCCTTAACAGGTGGACCAAGGTGAATGAAACTTTGAATGACCATCATCATTCATTCAGCGATTAATAGCATTTGCATGTTTTTAAAAAGATTATTATAAATTCCGCTTCCCTTCATTTTCATAGATCTAATGTTCAGTATTTCATTACCATGTGCTATTGATGTTAGGCTCTCTGTTTTCATCTCTTTCACGTGTCATGTTTAGCATGAGTCACCCATCTGTAAGTATGATGCACATGTTAACACTCCACTCGCCACTAGTACGCTGTAACCCACCCCTTTAAGGAGATCATCCCTTGACCGTGGATGCTATTTTTAGATTGATCTTGAAGTCCTTTTCTGAGCACTTCAAGGATCAAGGATGAATGATCTTAATTAACCCTGAGGGGCAATTTGTTGTACGGTCAGCAGAAACCACAAAAGCATCAAGCCAACAATAAAAACATAATAATTATACCACTAAGAACACACTAAATAAGACTTCCAGAATAAAATATCACCATTAAAAACAATTATTTATTTAAAAGAATAATGGCAGCTGACCCAAATGAGACCCGACCTGCAGGCTAGCAAGCAGCTTGAACTACTTGGATGAGGGTTGGCTGGGAGTGACTGGGCCTAACCTTACACAAGAGAGGGAGGTCATTCAGGGTCACATCTTCCAGTCCGTTCTTGGTTTTGAGGTTTAGTGACTTGCACCGCCTGACCAACCAGAATCTAAAAAATGAGAATAAAAAAAACTCAGAGGTTCTGCCGACATAACAACCACGAAGCTCGCAATAAAAGTACATGTGTTGGTCAGCTTTTCTTTAGACAGCATCCACCTGAAGCTCAAAAGTGGAAAGGTGTTTACTCTGCTGTACAAACGCCATCTCTTTAGTTTCTGATGCATTCGTGTCCAAGAAGGACAGCTTACCCACTCTGTGAAATCCCCCACCGCAGGGTCATCACTACTCGGAAGAGACACAGTGCCTGTTTTGTCTGCAAACTTAACAAATATGGACCACCGTGTATTGGATTTGACCTCTTTTGGTAAAGAGCAAGAAAATAAAAAGAGGCAAAAGAACTCTAGTGTGTCAAAATACCAACTCTTGAACTTTAATTTCATTTTTGGAAGTTGAAAGGATCTAAATCTGGCCACGAGGGCACATGATGAACGATGTCAGTGTGCTGTTAGCAGGGGCCGCACGCCATAGCTGGGCTCATTTTTTTGGCCAAATGTTGATCCTCAAATGACTGAGCACAACAGGAGAATTCAGTACTGAGTGCTTGAATGTTGAAAAGGTATTAGGAGCAAAAACCTTTCTAACAGGTCACAGTTAGGGCTGGATCAGGTGAACCTTAGTTATGCTGCTTCCCATGATTACACTGAGCACTTCCTGTCTTTTGCAGCACTAGTTTTGTCCTGTTTATTTTTCCACGGTGTCTCTGTGTTCTCTTTTTGTTTTTTCTCATCCCTTTCCCCCTCACCACCCGAGCAGCCTCAGGAGAGACAATATAAAGTGCCTCGAGAAAACCGCTGCTGTGAATTGGCTCTATATCGATAAAATTGAACTGAATTGAAATGAATTGAATTCACTGTGCACAACCCCTTGAAAGTCAATAAACCAGTGTGCATGCTTCTTGCACTCTTGACCTGATGTATCTGAAGCACCAATAGTAATAGCATCCATGCTGCAAGCAGACTTTATGACCACACCTCATGCAGTAGGCACATTCTTGCAAATCTTATTATATGGCATCTTAGAATTTCATAGCACTCTTTTGCTATTTATTTATGGGTGACATTTATGTGTGAAAAAAGCTTGCAATTAAGGCTAATAAATGACAATTTATTTGCACCATCCTGTAAACATTCAGTAATATATATATAGTATACAAAAATCCACAGCAGGAATTCCCCTATTGTTGTGTCCACTGAACCAGAACTGAAGAAAAACTGAAACAGTTCTACAAGGGCTGGCTCGGCATACAGTTGCCATGGTAACTTCTATTAATTGACTGTTCCCTTCTTCTGTTCATCCGCAGAGAAACTGTGGGAGAAAGAAGGGAAAAAAGGCGACAGGGAGAAGTAGAGGGGAGGAAAAAAAGACGGAGCAGAGAGAGAGAGATGGTGATGGAGACAAACAGGAAGGATGATTCAGTAATAAAAAAAAAAGAGGGCAGTGAAAACATGTGAGATGAAAGTCTGTGGTTTAGCAACCGCAAAGGTTACGATGTTAAACACGGTGGGTGTGCGAGATCCACTTCACTGTGAAGTCTCCTCCTCTTCTCTCACAGCACTCCAGGTTTATTGATATCAGTAGGCACCGGTTACATCACTCAACTAATAAGCGTTTGAGAGAGCTGTGTATAAATTTTGTGTTTTTGGTTGAAGTTTTGTCAGGAACCACTTTTTATCTATTTTTTTCCCCCCACGAAATGACACTCAGACTATGAGATGATGTGTTTGTCGGCTGTGATGGAAATTCATCACTCTAACGTTGTCTATTGCTAAAAAAGAATGAGCCTCAACACAAACGTTCCTGTAGAGTGTTTGCATGTTGTTTAACTGTGCAGTAGATGTGTGTAATCTAATGTGTGTGATATAAATGTATCGTTCATGTGGTTATTTGTTTGCTTTGATGACAACTATCTATAGCCAGTGACCTTTAGATCAGATTTACAGAAAGTTGTAACTGCTACAATATGCTTGCAAGTGAAGGCAGCAGCTGGTGTCTGTCACTCGCCGTTCTTCTTGGGCGATCTGCAGTGCAGCTCTGTGTGGACTCAAGTGTTACTTAACATTTAGCTTTCATGCTTCGCTACAGTTTATTTAGAGGACGATGCATAGATTCTCTGGCTCGGGTTTTGATTGGCAACATGTACATTTCCAAGGGTAAAACATATAATTAGAACCATCAGGCTCAGAGGATTAGACATGCGGAAACAAAAAGAACTGTTGGTGTTCCTTTAAGTGGAACTGGCACTCTGGGGTTTGTATATTAAAGTAGATGACAACCTGCAGTGCACTGCAATCTTATTTTTAAAAAGCTCAATTTATACTTCGTTTGTTCAGCTGTTTTATATTTGTTGTTTAATTTGTGGATAATTGACATACACTAACAGCCGCGCTCTTGTTTCCGTTCCATTTTCCTTTTAACCAATGTTTTAGTGACATTAGTCTCTGGCTGGAATACTGTAAGTGCCGAAAAAGTCATTGCAGAAAAAAAGTCGATCGCTCTAGAGGTGATACAATCATCCATTGAATTAAAAATATTAAATTCTAGGAGTGAACAATTTTTTTAGGACTTAGTTTTTATTTGTCATTGCTAATTTTGGGGTGTTTGGGTCTTTGACACCTCACTGAGAGACATTCAGTGGATCAGAAACTTCTCTGAAATGCTGCGTTTCTCTTTTAGCGCCACGGTCGCAGTTCCAACTACCACAACTGGGGGCGTCCGTTCCCTCCGCAGTCTGGATGGAGTCGCAGGTACACAGTTAAATTCAGTTGCAACCACTGATTCCAGCTGTTGCCTTAACGAACTTCCAGAACCATTAAGCTGTAATTACCTCCTTGGAAACATCAGACCTTTGATGTTATTTTATTTTCCTATTAGCTTCGAGTCTAAATGCTTAGCACATAAAACTTTATAAAACAGTATTGATCGCCTTCTGTTGATACAGTTCTACTGACATTTTACAAGCCGTTCATGAATATGTATGACCTTTTAATTGTACCTTTAATCACTTGTGCTCTGCAGGTCTAGCTCAAACAGCCTAGGTCGAAGGAGCTATGGGTTCAGCGGATTACCTCCAGTGGGAGGCAGCCTCCGCTTGCACAGCACCCGCTCGCCCCACTCCTACACCTTTGCGCCAGAGCAGGAGTCCCTTCTTTCCCACCCAGCCCACTCCCATCATCCTCTGCCCCCTCATCATCCACCTCCGCCCCCATTTTTCCTCTCCAGGCATTTTGCTGCAAGGAGAGATCGGCGGGCTCTTTCCCTCGAACTCCCTGAATTGTTTCGGGCAGGTGGACAGCCGCCAGGCCTTCCTCCCATCCACCCAGACGCTGGCAAAAGGAGTGGGTCTGGAGCGGGGGGCTCCATTACAGGAGGGTCTGTGGCCGGCAGCGGTTTAGGAGTGGATCACCGGGACTGTAATGGCAAGGCACCAGGTCCCCACACTCAGCTTATGGTTGAGGTTTTCCCTCAAGTCAATGCACGCAAGGACAGAACAGACCTTGATGAAGAAACAGACTATGTAAGTGGTTTACTACCAGCTCTCTGAAGCGCAGTGGTTCATTTACTGTGATCGATTTTCAATGATAAGCAGCAGGTCCTTGTTATAGCTGTATTGATAAACAGGAATAACCATAGAAACTCCCTTAATTCTTCCTTATCTCATTATTACTCAGAAATCCAGGCATTAGGGAAGACGCATGGTTGTTGGTGAAGGAAAGATCTAAATAGCAAACTGTAGACTGTAATGATATGAGGTGACTATAGTAACTTTTTTCCAACTTCTGCTCCAGTATTTATAATATTGTCATGTTAGTGGATGGGTCAAGTTCAGAAACCCTAGCAACAGCAGCTCATGGTGCTGAACCCATCATTAGCAGTTTAACCATCTAACTTCAACGTTTGCTGCTTAGTTCACACAAACTTTAAGATAATATGGTGCCACTTTAGTTTGGTAATGCTATAGGTGGTGCAGAAGGTGTCAGGTAGAGATGAGAAACGAAGGAGTCGAGAATGTGTTTGTTGTTGTTGTTTCTGCAGTGAAATAAGAGAGGGCCTTCGGGGCTTTGCTCAGTCATGCTGCTTGTGGTCGATAAATAGAGATTCTTTATATAAATAGAGGTTTTCCCAAAATGCCCTGATTATACTGAAAACCAAAACAAGACATAAATCATCATTATTTTAGGATTTGGTGCAGGAATTTGTGGCAGCAGTGACTTTGCACTTACTGTTACTTTGTCTACAAACACACTGAAGCCATCTTAGAGAATAGTAATTCATGTATTCTACTTTGGTTGATATTAATAATATTAATAATAATAATAATAATAATAATAATAATAATAATAATAATGATGATGGATTGCATTTATATAGCACTATTCCTGATAGAATAAGGCATATATTCTGACCAGAAAAGTATCAATATTCTAATAATTCAGAGAAATGAATGCTAATTCCTCTTCTGTATTTTCCCTCCTCTCCAATGAAGAGTTTGTGCTTCCGTATCCAGAAGATGATGGAGGTGTATAAGCCAGACTGGTGTGAAACCAGAGAGGAGTGGTCAGTCTACATGTTCTCCCCTCAGAATAAGTGAGTGCAACACAGATTTAGGTGCAAATTCAAATCTAATGACAGGGTTGCTTGCATGTGCTGCCAAACCAGAGTCGGTCACGCAGATCGAACGCTGTCCTGATGACGTGTTTTTTTCAGCTTTTTATATTTAAACTGAGAAAAGAAATCTTCCCGAATGAACTTCTTTAAATGACTGTAGAATTCAAAACATTCTGTACGTGGGCTTTGAAATGTACAACAAATGCAACCTTTTAGCAAGAGACATACAAAGAGACAAGCATGTCTCTTAATGTGCTAATACTTGTAATTGTTTGCTCTGGCAAAGTGGTTTTACCAAGGCTCTATGGAGACAAAGAGGGTGTGGGGAAAAAGGCTCATCAAGCAAGACCAATGGCCCTGAAAAATAAACGTCTGCGAATGTTTTCAGCTCTAGCTGGATAATGTAGAAGAACAACAAGATGCATAGCCAGAGTGTTGTTTCCACAGAGAAAACTCCTGGTTTCGCAAATAGCTTGTTAAAGTGATGTCGCTGTGTTATTCTCCTCCTAAAGCATTTTTTTTCTGAAGACAGAGCGGTAGTCTGGGCTGTGTTTTCCGTCAGAATTCAATTCATTGCCGGTAGAAACTTCCCTGAAAGCAACATGAAAGAAAAATCACTCAGTCTTTCGTTCGCTCACTCACTCGATTCCCTGCGTGCTGATAGCCACTTAAGGGAAGCCGGGCCCCAGGGCTGTGTTTTGGCATCCTGGCAGGTGCCATCTGTCAAGCAAAGGCTGTGTGTATGTGTGTGAGGATGGCGTCAGACCGTATCGCCGGTAAAGTCTTGTTGCTTGGTTGTACATGTGTTTGGATGACTTTGCATATGTCCGTGTGGGAGCGTGTAAGCGTGTGTATGTGTGTGAGTGCACATGTTTTGTCAAGATCATTTGTGTTCACTCTAACAAGCAATAGAGGCAAACATACTGAAGGAGAAAGAAACCAACATTAAAAGTTGTGTCTCGGGTAGGGTAAGTGCTTACGCCAACACAGCCGCTGGTGATGATCAATATCGGGGGGACAGAGTTGCCAGATTTGAATCAATAGATAAAGAGACAGAGTTGCCAGGTCTTGAGGAAAAGCATTCAGATTAGCACATCGATCTCCTCGCCAAGAGAGCGAGTGCAGCAGTCGGTGTATTCAGTTCCCATCAGAGCCTGCAGATGACGTGAGATTGGGTGTGTGAGGGCTTCACTCTGGACCCGCATGTTTTCTTTACTGGTTCTATAGCTGACAGTTTGACCACCCGGCACCCTTCCTGTAACTTTTTTGGAGCAAACACACAAATGTGCAGTGCAAGTTCCCTGAATACTGGTCAGGCTATTTAAACAACTGCTAGTACTCAAGATACTGAAGATATAACAAGGGAAGAGTAAACAAGTGAACTAGTGCTAAATAACTACTATAAAGTCTGGTAACTCCTGGTATTGTCCCCCAGATCATGAGGCCAAACATTTTTTTACGTTGTTCTTCATTCTAGTTTCATTCACGCTAATATATCTACATAAAAAATAACCTACACTGGTTAATAAGATCCGTAGTAGTTGGAAGGAACTTTGCAGCTTTTTATGAGGGTTAAGATGTTGACCAATGAAAAAAAACCCAGATGATTTCAATGTGATGAAATTGCGTTATGGATGAGTTCTCTTGCTAGATTTGCATCACATGAAATACTGCAAAAAGATAAAATTGTGTTTTCTTTCACTCATAAAATAATTTCCTTTGGGATTTCTTATATGTGACATGTGTTAACAAAGGAACACAAACTATTGGAGAAAATCTGTTACCTTTTCCCGTTTACATGTCTTTTATGTTCTGTCATGTCAACTTTGCTTTCCTTTTGTTAGGTTCAGACTGCTCTGCCAATCTGTTATTGCCCATAAACTCTTTGACTACGTGGTGCTGGCCTTCATATTCCTCAATTGCATCACAGTGGCTCTGGAGAGGCCAAAGATTCTTCAAGGTAGCCTGGTAAGAGGAATCGCTTTGAATTCATGGTGGATATTTCCAAATACTGCTACTCAACATGTACTAAACAGAGCAAGAAGCATGCTGTGTATGTGTGTGTCTGTAGATTTATATGTACACATGGTTGTTTCATTTTAATGGAGAGCGATAGATCAACCAAAAATGCAGAAAAAGATACTTTACATAGAAATTCTAAAACAATTTGCATGTCATTGAGTGAAAGAAGTAAACAAAACATGACTTGTGCTTGTTAGCAAGCACAGCAGTAACACATTTCTTGTAGTTGGTCACCAGATTTGCACGCATCTCAGGATGGCCCACTCCTCTTTACAGAACTCTCTAAATTATTTAGGTTTTTGACCTTAACGTGCCGCTTCTTTGTTGCTGGGGTGGTGTGTTTTAGGTCATGCTGGAAGACCTATCTACAATCTGGCATTAATGTTGTGGCTGAGAGCAGCCAGTTCTCATCCAGGATTTTATGGCACTTGGACCCTCGGTGCAGTGAAGTCATTTTGTACCCTTATCAGAAAAACAGGCCCAAAGCATAATGATTCCTCCTCCGTGCTTCACCATAGGGATGTGTAACTTTATGTAGTGTGGGGCTTTTTATCATTTTTTGGTGATATTCTGTCTTTCTCCATTGAAATGAAACCGTCATAAAAATGAGAGACTGCTCGCTTACAAAGAGCAAATGAACGTACAAATAAAGCAGGGGAATTGTTACCATCCAGGTAAAAGTACCTTTCACTCCTTCGTTGACAACAAGCAGTTAAATATAGAAAATCAGTATCAGAATCCCACTTACTTTAAGTTCTTACTGCATTCTGGCCTCAAGCCACTTCCTGTAATTAAGCAACACTGAATTATTGAACAGTGAGCCCTTTGCAAGGAAAGTGATCAAGTGAAATGAAAACTTTCGAATTAAAGCACAGCAACTCTTACTTGTTTGGCATTTCATTTTGATGGAATTTTAACAAAACCCTGACTAATGCGATCAGTGACAAACATTGATTCGCTCGTGTCCTTCTTAAAAGCTTCTCACTCAAGCCAAAGTCATCATTTCTGAAACGGCTTTTTCTGGCTTTAATCTGCCACCTCTGCTTGTCTCTCTTAATCATTCTCTTCTTTTCTAATAAATCAAACAGTTTCTCCTTGATTTGTTTGTGCCCCTTTTGTTACAGGAAAGACTGTTTCTTACCATTTCCAACTACATCTTTACTGCCATCTTCGTTGGGGAGATGACTCTCAAGGTAAAACCCCTTTTGCTCTTTTATGCCTTCCTTACATATCTCGGTTTCCTTCTTTGACATCCTATCCAGTCTCTCCTCTTTTTTTCAGTCCATCTCTATTATTCTGCTTGTCTTTCCCTCTTCCTGAAATCTTCTCGTCTCCTTTCTCACCAAAATCATTCGTCTTTCATCTCATTTCCATGCTACTGTCCACGTTGTATTCTTTTTTAAAACATTTGTCTCATCCTGTGGATTCTTTCTTCTACTGTTGTCTTAAAAAATCAATCTTTACCTTCCTTTCCTACCTCTTTCTGCAACCTACGTATTAATCAGTTGCACATGCCCCATTAGCGATGCACATCCAGATAATGAAGTTAGTTAGAAGGCAATCACTCTTAAGCTATCCTTTAGCTGCTCCTGGCCTTCCAATCAACCAGTGCACATACGCATTATCTTTTTAATCCACTGATCTGCTGTCCAGAAGACATCATCCATTATTGAGGCCCATGTGTCTTCAGGCCTTTTCCACAATGGTAGAAATCCTGTAGTGATTTATTTATTACCAGGGATAATGAGGGCATGTGCAGCACAATGATGTGGAGATCATCTCATTGCTGTAGCAGCGCAGAGTTCACATGTGCACATTTATGCAGCTGCCCCAGATTGAGCTGCATTCGCTGTTATGTATCGTACATCTTTAAGTTTTTTTCTTTCTTTTTTTAACTTCCATTCCTTTGTTCAAATCTCTTCAGTTTCTTTATCTTCTGTGCGACATTCATTTGATTAATTTCAAATTCAGGGCCTTCCGTTGTAATTTAATTAGTTTAGCTTTATTTTTGTCTTTCCATGTGCTGCTTATTTGCACTCTCAAATGTGTTATGAGCTTGCTCATTTTCCTTTTCCAAACACTTTAAAATACTAATGAAGACAGCTGCTGTTCTGGCAGCATGTGAAATCTTCACGTTGCACATGTCGCCAGAACAGCCTGGCTGCACCTTGGAACACCATTTTTCCCAAACAGATCTTCCATCTTTTAGTGTTTTGATGATGGAGAGGTGAGTGTTGCCTCTCACGGAAAGCATATGTGTTTAACAGTGTTTACACTACAGAGCACAATGACTGAAAAATAAGAGTTATGTAGACAAGTCTGGCTTTATTTTGCATTTGGATTTTCTCTAATCCATTCAGGGTCAGATAGATAGCTAGCTAGCTAGCTAGATAGATATTGTAAGGTAGACCTACAATAATACATACAGAGAAAAAAAACAACAATCATATGACCCTCTATGACCAAGCACTTTGACGACACTGGCAAGGAAAAACTTCCTTTTAACAGGAAGAAACCTCCGGCAGAACCAGGCTCAGGGAGGGGCGGGGCCATCTGCTGCGACCGGTTGGGGTGAGAGAAGGAAGACGGGATAAAAGACATGCTGTGGAAGAGAGACAGAGATTAATAACAAGTATGATTCATTGCAGAGAGGTCTGTTAACGCAGCGGTCCCCAACCTTTTTTGCACCATGGACTGGTTTATTTTCAACAATATTTTCACTAACCGGCCTTTAATGTGTGGCAGATAAATACAACAAAATAAGTACCTGTACCAAAAAAAAGAAGATTTATTCATAACACATGGGAAAAGACCCAGGGAAACCGACCCGGTACCAAAGACTCACGGACCGGGATCGCTGTATTAACACATAGTGAGTGAGAAAGGTGACTGAAATACTCAGTACTCAGGTTTGACTGCTAGAGTTTGTCTTTTGCCCTTTGGATTGTCATAAATCAGGGAACTAGTCTCTGAAGATCACATAACATTATTGTTCAGCTGTATTTGTTGGAAGCAGCACGGTGGCACGGTGGTTAGCACTGTTGCCGCACAGCAAGGAGGTCCTGAGTTCAATTCCACCATCAGGCCGGGGTCTTTCTGTGTGGAGGTTGCATGTTCTCCCCGTGTTTGCGTGGGTTCGGGTACTCCGGCTTCCTCCCACAGTCCAAAGACATGCAACTTGTGGGGATAGGTTAATTGGATAATCCAAATTGCCACAATGTGTGTTGTCCCTGCGACAGACTGGCGACCTGTCCAGGGTGTACCTATACATACAGCTATGGCAGCTGGGATAGGCTCCAGCGACCCTGAAAAAGGACAAGTGGAAGCGAATGAATGGATGTATTTGTTGGATACATAAGATTTATTTTAGATGTAGTTTGTATTCCTTGATGTATGTGTAGCAGTGTTTATTCTGTCTGAGCACATAGTTTACTTTAAGAAAATGAAAGTGAGAAGAACAACATAAACACTTTTCCACATTGTCTTGGCGAATGGCCATTCATAACAGCTATGAACCCCAGCGTCACCATATTGAGCAGACCTATGTTTTCTTATCTCAGCAGACAAACCTGCCCTTTACAGACTTATTTATTCAGTTGCATTCCCATAAAGTGTAAACGCTGTTTATTGTTTTGTCGCTCTGGTTAAACTGTTTGTTCCTGCCAGCGTTGGATGGGTGACGTCTGACTGTTGGGGAAGTTCTTCACCTCTGTCTTCTTTCCTCTTTTGACAGTTTTTTTCTGTCTTTGCATTTCTGTTAATGCTTAGAGGGAAAAAAAAGATTTCCTGTAGTGCTGTTTGCTTTTTCTTTTTATAATTATTTGAGCAAAACGTCACATTAGACTGTCTTGTCCTTTTCTGTCTCACCCTCCCGTCATCTTTTCTCCGTTTCTCTTTCCCACCCCTCCTGTTGCTGTCTAATCTGTTGTTCCAGTCTGGTCAGTCTGATCTCTCTCAGTGGAGCTCTAATCAAGCAACCACACTAATTACAGTTTCTTTTTCTAAACACGCCCCATCACACACACACGACCCGCTCTCATCTCCTCACACTCACACACTTGCGCACAGCCCATACATGAGTAGCAGCAATCAGTGTAAACACTGTTACCTGCACACGGCGAGCCTGACCTTGAACATCAGACTCTGATTAGAAACAGGGGGTACATCTGTTATCTTTCGCCCTCCCAGTTCCTCTCCCTATCTCGCATACACACACACACACACACACACACACACACACACACACACACACACACACAGAGAACTGTGTTTTCATTACTTCAGGAAGGATTTATGACACTGGCATCGTTTTTTTAAAACCTTACCTTTAATATAAATTGTGCTTGCATAACTAATCCCTTCTTTAACCCTAAACCCAGTGTAAGAATCAGCTGTGATTCTGTAAACTACTATAGGACTGATTTATTTTTATGTATTCAATTTAAAGTCACTGTGTTTGTGTTTTGTTTTTCTCATTGCAACGATTTATATTTCTTATAATTTCCCCTTTTGATTGATTTTTCTTTATTTTTCTTTTATTTCTTTTTTGCTTCTCCCAGCACATCCAGCTCTGAACTGAACAGCATCAAGCTTTAAGCTGATGCTACACATTAGCATTTTTTTTTTCTTTCAGAGCCGCTTCGTAACACTTTCTTAGCAGCTCACTAACAAAGGCTGAAAGAAACTCTGTCAAAACAGGCAGACTTCTTAGCTCTAAGTAGCATTACTCAGCAAGTTTTTCTGAGCTATATCCTGACATAAGACTCTCTATATGTCTCTATCTCGAATCTAGGCACAATGAAAGCCATTTACTAAAGTGCTCTCCAGCATCTTCACAGCATTTGCTTGTCAGAACTCCTTCCATTAGGACTCTTAAGTTGTTCTTCTTTTTGGTATTAGCAGACTAATGTTAGCGCCAAACATCCTTCAGTTTGAAAGGTGGACTGAGACGTGCACAGCTAGGAAAGATTAAAGGCAATTTCAGGTTCATTTCAACTTGCTATTTTTCCCATTAATGTAGCAATTATTGTGTTCCTGTGGGTCTTTGCACTCTACACCCCCATTACTGAAAATTCAGAGAAACGAGGAGTTGCCCAAAACAGCATGTGAGCGTTCTGTATCAGGGGACCTGAGTACTATTTCCCCCAAAAATGTTTTTTTTAATAAATAAATAAAGCTTCAGAAAAACTGGAAATAAGTCATTTAACTTGTTAATGTGTGCTGGCACATGACTTCAATTTGAAGGGAGATGGCTCTGGGGAACTCCTCATTGTTTCACGAACACTTGTAGAAAGCCTAAGAGAGCGCGAGAACAGAGCAGGCAGCACTGTCAAACACTCAGGGAGGAGCTGGTTTGTAGTGTGGGAAGGCTAAAGTGGGAAATAGTGTACTAAAACTATGCTCAGCTTATCATTATGGTTAAAGTATTGTGTTAAAGTATTTTGTGTTTTTACTGAGGCTCAAATCCATGACAGGCTAATACAGCTGTTAGATCCCAGTTACCCCAGTACTGAAACTCCAGACCAGCTCTGTTTAAAGGGATTCTGTGAGTGTCAGCACAGAAAATGTGCACTGGGGGCTTCATGACCTGGGTTTCTGTGTGTGAGCAGCTCCTGTAGGTGTAATCAGAGCTTCCTTTTTAAACAATCCATTTAAAATACGCTGTAGCAACAATTACAGCGTTTTCAGCTAAATTTCAATTGGAATTTGAGTGTAAATAAGAAATGAATTTACTGTAAAGCTGTGAGCTGGATAACAGCTGTGAGAGGAGGCAAGTATGCTTTGACAATAGACCTACTATCATTTTTATTATCGTATTTAATCTGCTTAATGGCAGGTCCACAGCACTCCAGTAGTCCCACGGGGGCCTCCGTGTTGCTGGCTGCTATTAATACTATAACAGTTGATTTGTAATTCTCAAAGCATTAACATAGACCGAGCACAGAGGACATGACCAACTTGTTGCTGTACATATCTCATCTGTGTTAATCCCCAAAATATATACTCACAGTCATGATTTACACCACGTTAGCTGAAGGACGGGCTTCCCATATTTTTATTTAGTGTGTTTCTTGTTTTGTTTCTGTCATTTGAGTTTTTGTAATGGTGAATTTTAAAGGTGCCAATTAGGGCTCTGGTTTCACTCAGTGGTTAAGCAGGCGACCACATGCCACAAGGCCAAGTCCAGCAGCCCAGGTCTTATAAAAGTGAGAAAAAGCCCTAAAAATAAACTAAAAAGAGATGAAGCTGCATGTAATGTACTGATGTGACGCTCCAGCCAAAACAGAATAGAATAATCCTTGAATTGTCCCACAAGGGGAAATTTGGGTGTAACAGCAGCAATAAAGACACATATACAAACAAACAGGACACAAGATACAAAGACACAGAACAGAAACATACACAGTTTTTACATATTGTGTATGTAAAAGTAACAAGTAATAATAACAAGTAATAAGTAATAATAATAATAACAATAATAACAAGTAATAATAAAAGGATTCTTGTTGGACACAGCTATGATAGGCTGGTGGTGTAAAACTGTCAAACTACCATTTTTTTTGTCCTGAGTGACACTAAGTTTCGTCTTCTTCTTTTTTAAACGTATTTATTTATTTATTTTGAGGCAGAAAATGATGCCACCACAAAAATGCCAGAAATTTAAACTCCTGGTGAAGCCACTTGAGCCTGGCTTTAAAAGTGACCCATTCCTCACAGCTAATAGTGGCAAAAACAGCACCGACTGACCAGAAAAAATTTTTGTAAGCGTCGATAACTTGATGTGGTGTGGACACATAATGACAGCTGAGATAAGCAGCTGGAGTTGTTTGTCCTTCAGTGATCAACGTAGTAAAATAGTAAAATAAATGCTCTGCCTGAAAGACTTTACTTGATACAGAATATAATGTAAAAGCGTTCCAGAATCCGGCTCTAGTGATATTTTCTGCATCTCGCAAGTTTTGCTGTGAAATGACAGCAACACCGAAGTTGCTCCATCCCATGAAAGCATTTGACAGGTGTCAAATGATGTGGCTTACACCCATCTGCCACGCAACTTTTCTTTGAAAGTCAACTCTTCTCCCCCAAACTTTCCAAATGTCTTTTTGAGCCACTTCAGGGGCTTTTCACTTGCCCTTATGTCTGTCTTTCTTTCCACCAGCTGGTAGTTTTCCCACAGTTTATACAAGATTCTTGATCTTCCCCACCCACCTCACTCGTTTCCTTTCTTTGTAGTTCAGGAGTTTTCCTACGACTGTGAGTTCCCATCTCGCTGTAACTAGAAGTTGATAGAACAATCAACCAGAAAAAACAACTGCACGACGTTCATACCTCGATTTCGACGAACATCTCTTCTTTATGTTTGGGCTTCTGTGTCCGGGCAGTTAGTAAAGCCGAAATGTGGAAGTGCCTGACATAAGAAGATTTGGCCAGACTGCTGAAGTAGCACATTGCACTGTCAGCAGTGCAGACTACTCTACATCTAAATGAAATTGTAAACTATTTTCCTCGAGTTTTATTCATAGACTTTTGCTCCAGTCACAGTGGTCAGCAAGATTCGGTGTCAACATGAAAGCTGATTAACGGCACAAACAAATAGGGTTTTCTTTTCATTATGGAATCTTTATTCTACTCCCATTTTGAAGTATGCTCATGATTTCTGCCTGGTCTTCTTTTAATAACTGCCTTTTATTTCTTTCCTTGTGTCCCGTCTAACCACAGTTTCGCTTACAAACCAACTGTTTTATTTTTTTAAGTCTCTTCTCCTGTCCAATATGAAATGAAATACCTGTTTGAGAAGCTAAGTAAGCAATTTGAATATCAAAGAGTGTGTGTGCCTGTGTACATCTGCTCACTTCTGCATTTCCTCATCATTTCTCCCTTCATCTCCCCAGGTGGTGTCTATGGGTCTGTATTTGGGGGAAACTGCCTATCTGAGAAGCAGCTGGAACATTCTAGATGGTTTCTTGGTCTTCGTGTCTCTGATTGACATCGTAGTGTCCATGGCGGGTGGGGCTAAGATCCTCGGGGTTCTCCGTGTGCTCAGGTTGCTCAGGACACTCCGTCCTCTCAGGTTTGAAGGACTTTCAGTTATTTTTTCACATTTCCCCACTGCATGCCCCATCAGGATGGTTTCTAAAAAGGAAAAGGACAGTTTAGGAAAATATTTGCAATCTGAAGATCAATAATACTCACTTAGCTTAGTTAGCTTAGCATTAGGTAGCTTGAAACATTAAACCTGATCAACATTGTTCACAAAAAGGGACTGTATCTAGGAACGGTTGTGAGACCATTTCCAAACAATTTGGAATCATTTCCATCACCCAGTCACACAAGCACTTTTGCATCATTTTACTGCAAGAACGATTCACCAGGAGGAAGCAGTGTGAGAAACTGCAAAAAAACAAGAGCTACATCTCAGACTCAGGACTGAGAAATGCTTTAAAAAGAGTGGGACAAAATTCCTAATTAGTGATCTGAGAAACTGATAAAATAAGAGGTACAACACAAATGCTGCAGCAAGGGGGACTCAGGGCGACAGGTCCGAGGGGAGATATCATCACCCCCATCTGAGATTGGTTATCAAGTCCCAGTTGTTCCAAGGGTGGTGGAGAATGACCGAGCTAAGATCCTCTGGGACTTCCAGATACAGATGGACAAATTGGTGATGGCTAACCAGACATAGTAGTGCTGCACAACAGAAGAACATGGTCGTAGTGATAGACATAGCGATACTGAATGACAACAACATCAGGAAGAAAGAACACAAGAAGCTGGAGAAGAACGAAGGGCCCAGAGAAGAGCTGGAGAAGATGTGGAAGGTAAAGGTAACAGTGACCCCCAAGCTGGACGAGTGGCTCCAACAGATCCCAGGAACAACATCCGAGATCTCCGTCCAGAAGAGCGCAGTCCTAGGAATGAATGAATAT
>NW_005187606.1:323322-328088 GCF_000239375.1 Pundamilia nyererei
GTTTAGAAAAGTACTTGTGTGATTGGGTGAATGAATTAGTTGTATAAAGCACTTTGAGTGCTCAGAGTAGAAAAGCGCTATATAAGAATTGCGATTAATTACAGAAATTTGAAAGATTTTAGTTAATTTTTTTAATCTATTGACAGCACTAATATATATGAGAGAGAGAGAGAGAGAAGATTTGGCATGAATTCAGTTCCTTCTGAACTTGCTCATATTTGCGAACCATAAAACAGTTAATGTATCAGCCGTAGCACTCTGGACAACACAGGTGCAGTCATTCTCACACAGGACAGTGGATTAATGAAACGGCCTCCCCCTATCAGCAGTAAAGTGTTCTACTGTTCTACTGAAATAAACTGTCTCTCTCTGACTGCTCTCCACACCTCCGCGCAGATTCATATATTAGGAAGGATGATAAATAAAAGTGAAGTCAAGTGTTTTATAAATGGATCTGTAATTCTGAACATGGAAAAGTGGTGACCCCCCACCCCACCCTCCAGCTGCACAGTGCAGGAATCAACTTCAGCAGCTGATGTTTGCTAGAATGTCAGATTAATGGCAGCATCTCAGTGAAACTGTTGGATAGCTTCATGGATAACCAGATAAACAGACTAAGACGTTAATGGCTTCTCCATAATTATCCCTGGATCCTGAAAACCAAAATTATCTCCTTGGGAGAAATGATCTTGAGAAATCAGACGTTTATTCTTATTTTAATTTTCTTTTGTCAGCTGGCGAGTTAAATTAATCTGTTTTCTTGAGATAACAAAATAGATTATTGGCAGTTTTTGGGATGCCAGCATAAAGAAAAGTGACTGAAATGACCGCAGTGTTTTAGACAAAAGCTCTGCAGTCACGTTGTTCTTTTTCTTTTTACTTTCGCTTCTAAAAGATGCTGTGTGTCGTTTTTTTTCTTCCTTCTTTCTTCATCTTTCCATCCCTCTCCACCTGTTTGTCCTACAGGGTGATCAGCAGAGCTCCAGGACTGAAGCTGGTGGTCGAGACCCTAATCACGTCCCTCAAGCCCATCGGCAACATTGTCCTCATCTGCTGTGCCTTTTTCATCATCTTTGGCATCCTTGGTGTTCAGGTAAACATATTCGTGTCCAAGTCCAAGTTGCCCTCCACCTAACATCTTCTGCCTTGCTTTTTTTTTTTTTTAAATCAGTAAGGGAATATCATCACAAAATCTAGTTTATCTTTTTAACTCTACAAGCAAGTTTGCAAGTATGGAAAATGTACAGCTGGCTCATTTATATTTTCATATTTTCTTTTGCACCTGGTTGTCAATCCCACCCTGCTATTGCACACTTCATTTCATGTCATTCTCTCTGCATCTGCTGTTATGCATTCTTTTACCCACATCCCTCTTTGATGTTCAGTGTGAGTGAGAGTTAAAAACGTCTTTTCTCGGGAGGAAAACCACACTGTTGATATCAAGCGCTCATGGAGTCTTCAATAAAGCTCCATGTATGCACTAGTTACAAACACTAATTGTGAAATGACTTCAAAAACCGAGTGAAAGAAGTGGCTATGCAGAGAAGGTTTTTTTTTCACTGCTCTGTCGTGATTTATCTTCATGTGCCTCTGCCTGTGTCTGTTTTCCTTCAAAGCTTTTCAAAGGAAAGTTCTACTACTGTGTGGGTCTCGATGTGAAGAATATCACCAATAAATCTGACTGCCTGGCTGCCAACTATCGATGGGTTCACCACAAATACAACTTTGACAACCTTGGACAGGTACGAGATAGAATACAGTGTATGCTTGGCATCCTGGCAGGGCTGTTTCCCACATATTACCCTAGAAGTACACACAAACTACACCGCACACAGAGACACTGTACTATGCTGTCGATCCTTTAAATGGTCTTAAAGCTGGAGAAAAAGCGACAGTTTGATTCATGAATGCGAAAAAAGAAATGTAAAGTGCCTTTTGCCCACAATAGAAGAGATGGTTTTCAGTTAGCTACAACATCCCATCGTACAACAAAAAGAGGTGGAGAATAACAGAGGAAGGACTGACAATGCTAATTAATGTTTTTAATATTGTACCACTGATGTCTATTACATAATAGCAGTTCATGTTTGTTGCTCTGAGCACTAGGCGATTAAAGTACTTTGCTTCATGTCTGTGGTTTGATCTACTAACATCTTTTCTTTGTCTTTTTTTTTTTAATAAATGCCAGCTGTTAGATTTAGCCCATTATACTATTAGCGTTTTGTTTGGATGGGTCTAAATCAGGGGTCTCCAACTCCAGTCCTCGAGAGCTACGGTCCTGCAGCTTTGAGATGCATCCCCAGTCCAACACAGTGAATCAAATGATTGAATCATGAATGCGATGAAGTTTGGCAAAGGCCTGGTAACAAGCCATTCATTTGATTCAGGTGCATTGGATCAAGGATACATCTAAAAGCTGCAGGACAGTAGCTGTCGAGGACTGGAGTTGGAGACCCCTGCTTTGTTTATTCATGCTGTTGCTTGTGTCCCTTTCAGGCTCTTATGTCCCTGTTTGTGCTGGCATCAAAAGATGGCTGGGTCAACATCATGTACCATGGACTAGATGCAGTGGGAATTGACCAGCAGGTAATAAATAATATTACCGTAAATACCTATGCTCATGCTTGTGGTTATATCTCATGTATCTCATGTATATCTCATGCACATATCTTTCCACGTAGCACTTTTAATTCTTATCCCTACTTTTATTTTTTCCATGTCTATTCAAGTATCAGGAAAGACACCATGTTTGCACTGAAGCACCGCAGCAATTTCCTAATGTTGTAAACCTGCTCAACATTTGGCAATAAACCCCATTCTGATTCTGATTCTATAGTAAAAAGAAAGTCTACACTCTTCTCACACCTAATGATGATCAGTTAGATGTGTTTGATTTGCAGCATCTTGCTGCTACTTATCGTCTTAATTCCTGTGGAAGCAGAAAAGCTGTGCTTGTTTCAGCATTTTGAAATACTTTTATTTCACTTGTATTGACATACATATGGTATAATATATCAGGTTTTGCAGTTCACCTGACATTGTATTTACCTAATGTGAATGATCACATTCATTGTTTTATATCCAGATACTTAAAAGCTTTTTCTGTCTATCTGTCAGTCACTCAGTCAGTCAGGTTCACTGTTCAGTGGTAGTAAACTAAGCAGAGTGGCCCACATGCCTGCCTAAATCTCCATCTACATACTCAAACCTCTTTGAGGGAATCCCACATTTCTTTAACAGATGGGATATAAAATTCCTCCTTCTGGTCTTCTGAATATTCAACCCAGTTGGATGTTCCCAGATCTCCTCCACAGGGACGTGTCTTAGTGTCGTCTGTTCATATCATTGCAATACTACAAATGTTTCCTGTAGGAGCAGCACCTTCTACATCACCTTCTCCTTCTGGATTTTATCATTGGAATCACATTTAACCCTTTCACACATAGTGGTCACTACAGTGGACAGCTGTTCAAAGGCTGCTTTCTTGTATTTGTGTCAGTGTTGATGGTATACCTGCACATAAACCACTACATTGGACACTGATGTGCCATTCCATACCAAATTCATAAGTCAAAACGTATGATGTCCACCTAAGTCGACATGTAACAAACTCTTTAAGAAGTACATGTTTAAAAAAATGAAGTTCAAAAATCTTTTTTCATGCTTAAAGATGAATAAAAATACTAACCAGATTGAGGTTGTCATGAATGAAACGGTTAAATGTGACGGCCCAGTCCTCTGAGATCCCTTTGTTAGTATATTTTATTTGAAGAGCTTTACTCCAATGTCCCTATTATGCTGTTTTTAAGTGCACTGCCTGTGTCTTTGCTATAATGCAAATACCCTTTTTTTAATTTAATTAACCCACACTCCCTCCAATGAATGTTATGTGAGCTGAATGTTGTTCATAACTAGTTTCACATAAGACTTTAAAATTATGATTGAAGGTGAGAGTTGAGCTATAATTGGAATGTGAAATTAGGAGCTTTGCTTGAATGCTCTATCAGAGATACTATAGTTATCTAATGGAAGCTAAAACATTCTAATAAACAATCACACCTGAGGCCAGTCACGATCTTAAAAATGTATCTTTGCTTCCTAAATTGGAGAACACGCTGCTTACTGTCTCCTTAACCCCACAAATAATATACACAGACGACAACAGCATCCAATAACGTGATGTAAATTAGTCTTCTATAGTGGCTACAAAGTGAACACGTTCCTTGTAGAATTGGTTTATTTGAAAATCTATTAGAGAATCTATTAAAAAGAGTGGGCATTATTCTGGATGATTCAGTTTCCTCGCCTCAGGGAGAACCCTCACTGCAGTCCAACATGGCTCTGAATGACTAATCCCATTTACACTCCACCCAGTGCTTTCAGCTCTCAGCGCTCCCCCAAATTGAAAATCTGACTCTCATCTCCAGCTTTATTGTCACTGAACTTCAGAGTTTTTTTTCTTTATTTTTTGTTTTGTTTTCTAATAACTCTCTCCCAAAAACTACCTCCACATCCAATCAACCCACGTTGTCTCCATTCTCTGCCTATTCCTCTGTTTACTGTCATCCTTTGAGATTGCTGACAGTCCCCAGATTTTCAAACTGTACTGAATATGGACACAGAGTGTCAGATGTATTCTTTTCTCTCAAAAAAGAGATTTCAATCTGGTTTTCGCTCATGTCACAGTACCGAAACTGCTCTACTTAAAGTCACTAACGATCTTCTAATCGGAGCTGACTCTGGTCTTCTCACCATTCTCGTCCTTT
>NW_005187606.1:329184-336634 GCF_000239375.1 Pundamilia nyererei
CATTGTTTTACTAAGTGTTTTATCCTATTGTAAAGTGTCCTTGGGTGACTTGAAAGGCGCTCATAAATAAAATTTATTATTATTATTATTATTAAAACGAGTTGAATAGATGTGTAACATCTAAACATTTAGAACAGTGTCAAACTTGTCCTGGAAGTGATTCTCGGCGATCACCATATTTCATGTACATACCAGCTAAAACAACCGGGCCGCTGGACATCAACAACTAACCTTTCCATTTTCAGATGTTAATCAGGTCACATATAGCACATAGCAGGAAATAGTCTGTATTGAATACTGCTGTAAGCTTTATGTAGTGATTTAAGAAACTGTCTGGTGACACACAAGACCCCTACTTGATAAAGGTGAATGCACCAGATTATTAGCTGAGCGTTTTGCCCATCAACGCATCACACAAACTCAAAAGGAAAGAAAAAAGTCAGAAAAGTTTGAGTGAAAAGTGCTTTAAACTTTCCATTCATAGTATTTTTTTTAATTGAGATTAAAATGAGGCTGCTCAGAGGTGGCTGGAAGTAGGTACTTTGAGCTCACCCGTGGATTATTTATGTTTTCCTATTTTTGTCTACCTTTTTTTAATGTTACATTTCCCTGTGTCCTCTAGCCAATGACCAACAACAACCCATGGATGCTGCTCTACTTCATCTCCTTTTTGCTGATTGTCAGCTTCTTCGTCCTTAACATGTTTGTGGGTGTGGTCGTGGAGAACTTCCACAAATGTCGGCAGCACCAGGAGGTGGAGGAGGCCAGAAGACGTGAGGAGAAACGCCAGCGTCGCATGGAGAAGAAAAGGAGAAGTAAGATCCAGAGAACAGGAAGAAGCTGAAGGGTGAACGTGGGATACGCAGGAGTTGGGAGGGAGCTGAGTGCCTGAAGCACTATAAAGATTGAGGGGAAAATAATTAATAAAGAAAAGCAGAAAGATGAGACGGAAAATTTAACGAAATAAAAAAGAAAGTAAAAAAGGACGGTTTTAAAAAATCAAGTCATGTTGAAAAAAAAACATAGATGGAAGGAGGAGGACTGATGAGATCCAAAAATCTATTGGGAGAGGAACAAAGACTGAGTGTACAGAAGAATAAAGAGAAAATCTAGCAAAGAGATGCAAACGGTATACAGTCTATTATATAAAAAATGCTCACCTCTTCTCTCATACTTCCAGTTTCAGAAATCTTATATACAGTATATGTTTAACTTAATAGATGCAATCTTTTAAAGTCTCCACTCCTTGGGTAAAATCCACGTGGCATATGCCCAAGACTTCTAATTTGATCTTTTATATTACACATGATAATATGACGTTGAATGAGTCATTTTTTCAACTCATTTAAAGCTACTTAACCTCTCTCACACATTTATCAAATTCTCTCTTTATATAAGCACAGAGTTTATCTCAGTGTCTGACTTTTCTTCAGCTGCTCTGAGCATCATTATTCTTTCCCTCTTTTGGAATAAATTCACTACTGTGTAAAAGCCTTGAGTCGACTTTATTTCTCTATATTTTGTTAGGAAACTGGGAAATAGACATAGTGATTTAGCAAAATCATCTGCAAACATAGATGGAAATTTATTATATGAGGCAAAAAAAAAGTTTGTGCAATTCTAACATGCTTGAAAGTCAATATTTGGTAGGACTGTCTTTATTCGTCCACAATGCCTAAACTTTCTTACGCAAGCCTTCTTGTACTTTCTTGTAGTAGACTTTAAAAACTTTTATTTGGTCTCAGGGCCTCAGAAGTCAAACCTAGGCTGTTGCCCCCTGACCATCCACACCAATTGCGCAAAACCGGTAGACCTTAAGATGGTCCCACACTGCTTTAATAATGTTGGGGTCTGGGCTCTGAGGAGGCCAATCCATGACTGATAGTGTTCTATTTTTTTCTTTCTATCCAGCATTATAGCAGTATGTTTGGCACCACTTCCTGAAAATTTAAGCCATTGGTAAACAGGAACCTTCCAGATAGCATTGCGTGGTGGAACAACGTATATACTGACAACAACAATTTGAACAAAAGGTTTCAAATTTGGATTCTTCACTCTAGAAGAGCTGTTGCCACTTATTTGCGTTCCAGTTCTTGTGTAATTTAGCATGCCTCAGACATTTTCTCCCCGTTTCCCCTCCTTAAAAGTAACTTCTTGACAGCCAGTCCACCACTGAGACCATTTCTGATGGGACTTTGGTAACTTGGGCAAGTAGATCTTATGTCTTGTGTCAGGTCTTGGCTGGATTGGATCAAATTAATGTTTTTCTGACAGGTTGCTTGTAACAAAGTTTCTAAAGGTACATTTTAAAATGGGTTCTCAGTTTATGTTATATGTAGATGCAATATTCCGCAGTCTTTGAGGTAGGTGTCTGTTTTATGCTTGAATCATTTATAGGTCAGCGTTAAGCGGCTCGACAAAAAGAAAAAAAAACCCAAAACTAGTACTGTACTATAAATGAGTGAAAAAGCAGCCAATGTCCAAATAAAAGATCCTCAGCCTGAAGAAAGCCTCATAACCACTTACAAATATAGCCTAGATTCTTGGAAGCAAAGTATGAAGAAGGCGTAACTCAAGACTGAGTGTACAGCTTTTATTCACTGTTTGTTTAATGAAAAATTTTTGTCTGCATATTTTCTTTTTTGGTATTTTGTCATTTTTTGGTCATTTGTTTTATTCTACATTTTTCTAATTTGTCTTTCACTCCCATTTTGTTTTCCTTCTGTCATTTTTCCTTCTCATTCATTGACCCTAAACCCTAATTGTCTTATTTTTTTTTCTTCCTCTATCCAGAGGCACAAAAGCTGCCCTACTATGCATCCTATGGTCCTACACGCCTGGCTATCCATGCTCTGTGCACCAGCCACTACCTGGACCTGGTCATCACCTTCATTATCTGCATTAATGTCATCACCATGTCTCTGGAGCACTACGACCAACCACAGGTGACAGCCTTGCTTGAGGAGGATAGAGCGATGTTTTGAACAAATCTGCTGTTTCTTTCTCAGTCTCATCAAAAGCTTCTGAGTAGGTGTTGATGGTTAAAAGTTGCCATTTCCTGAGGGAAGTGGCCAGCCCGCTGCTCTGAATCAGCAATAAATACTGCCAAAAACTAAAGCATATCTTGAAGTGCTGGAATATAAAAAAAGTAAGAAGAGGCTCTTCACATGTTAAATGGATGGTAACAGTTGACTTTTTTATGCCATGTTCTTGCTACCCTAATGAAATAGCATAATCAAATGGTTTAACATATGATCACTAAAGAGGAAATGAAACTACCAGAGCAACCCACTCAAATCAGTCAGGATCTTTCCCTGTGGTGTTGCCCCCACTGTTTCCTCTCACATTTCTGACCTGTGGCATGTAGGCTGTATACGACTTGTCGTGTTGTTCGGTCTCAGTGTTGAGCTGAAAATGTTCTTATCTTGAGAGACAATTGTGGCAAACATATAAGGTATTAGCCACTTACATAGCTGTACACAGACAGCCCACGGAGCTCATTATTTTCAGTTGACTGTGTGAATTGCCATTGACATCCAAAGGCTATCGCCCACACATGCGAGGCTATCGTCAAAGAACTGCAGGGTTTATGGCTACATAACACTTGACTGAAGCCCTTTGGGAATAAAGGAAAGAAATGTAGCTGAAATGGTATTATAAAGGCTGCTTAAAGTGGAAAAGTTAAAAACACTGGCCTTTGACTTAACTCGTTTAACAATGAAAATAATTACATTTTTGTCTTCAGAGCAGAACTGCTGTAAAAATGAATGGTTTTGTAAGAGCTTTAACAGTAAAGTAACCTGACAAAAACACATTTTGAAAAAGATCTATATTATAAAATAAGTTATAACGGTTATTTTTTTCCTTTATCTGAACCTGAACAAACAAAATTGTTCCTAGTCCTATAAAGCTATGGACAGTTAGTTTTGCCTGGTATAAAAACAGAAAACAGGGAAGAAAGTCTCCCCAGCCACTTTTTCATCATAGTCTAAGGAGCTTGCAAAGAAAGGTCTCGACTTCTTTAAGTTTCTTGAAGACATTTCACCTCTCATCCGAGAAGCTGTACAGTGTAGCGAGGAACGCTCAGACCTCTACATCGGAGAGACCATACAGCCACTTCATAAATGCACGGCACAGCATAGAGGAGCCACCTCGACAAGACAAGACTCGGCTTTTCCATCTGCATCTAAAGGTCACTCTTTCGAGGACGCCAATGTGTAGGCGCCTTAACGCCCGCTCAGATCCTGGGCCATTTGACCTCAGGAAATCACATGATAGGGGGGGGCTAGGTTTCGCATTGGGCTCAAAAACCCAAAACCTTGGCTGATTCTGACCTATTTTTACACCTTGGCCTTGGTGATTAGGTAGAGGATCAATAGGGGGTCCATGACCCTCTTTGGGGACAGTCCCATAGGGCTTAAAATCTGTGACTCTCCACCAGTTGCTCTTAAAACTGAAGAAGCTTCTCAGATGAGAAGAAATTTCAAGAAATCCAGACGCTTTTCTTTCCAAGTTCCTTAGACATCCTAAAATGCTTAACCTTATAGATTAACACGACTAATTCTGGAAATCCTTCAGGTATTTTCTGGTCTTGATTATCTGTGTGTTTTAAGCTGTGATTTTGTAGCACTGTGGCGACCAGAGAGGGTAGATGGCCAATAGCATTCGCTGATTTCAAATGACTTATGGGTAAAATAAATAAATAAAGGAGGTTCTGAATTAAACTTCTCTCAACTTCAATGCAATTGATTGAAGCAACCACCAATGAGAGGACAGGAAATCATCTGCCCTGAAAATACATTACCTAGACAACCAGAAACATCCTCTAGCAACCAATTGTCAGCATGAAGGCATGCACAATGACCAACTCACTCTCTGTTTGGTCTCAGCTTCAAAACTAGTACTAAAAGTATTTTACCATAAGTCAAAAATCTACAAAGATCATTTAAAATAGCATCGTTATGCAGTTAAAGTCCAAACATCTGTTTGAAAATGGCAAATTTCTACTACCTCTCAACACACGCTTTGTTAATATGTAATTAGACTTGTTGTGGATAATCTGGTTTAATTATGTGCACTGAACATTACAAATGTTTGACTTGTGTAGCCCTTTTTTTGTCTGACTCATTAATACCAGCGTAGTAGAAAAAATGCTCTCTGTTTCTCCCTAGAGTGTGACATAATTTAGCTGTCTGTCTCAATTAAGCTCTCCTCTATTAAAATAAATTTGTTGGCAAGTGCAAATGTTGCTGACTCTGGCAAAACGGATTCACTGAACAACAATTCTCATAACTTGCTATGTTATTTGCTTCATTCTTCAGTGAACTGATAAAAAGACCATTTTACTGGCGTGAAAAAAGATAACAAATGTGCTTGTAATAGGTCACGGGAGAGGTGATATTAACTGTCTGCTGTTGTTGTCTCAGTTCTAACCTCTCTGTCCATCTTTCACCTCTCTTACTCCCAGTCTCTGGAGACTGCATTAAAGTACTGCAACTACTTCTTCACGTCCACGTTCGTGATCGAGGCCTCTCTCAAACTGGTAGCTTTTGGCTTTCGGCGCTTCTTCAAGGACAGGTACAGTCCCGGCTGCACTAAATCTTTGAAGCATGCAAAACTGATAAAATCTGTTATGTTATACTATAGCACCAGCAGCAAGTTAATCCTTGTACAGTCCATATTCTGGTATTATATACCACGGCCTTATCTCTTATATTTCTTCCTAATAGAGAAGCAGCTGCTTGCTGTGGCCAGCTAAGCTCTGAGAGACGACAGGAAAAAAATACAAGATCACAGATTCAAGGGCAAAACTTACACACGCAGATTACTTTGTGATTATGTCTTCCAGCACTCCTATACCTTCTTATAAATTGAATCATCTATTAAATGTACATAGAACCAGATTTGTCGTTAGTGAAAGCCGCCGTGTTCCCCCACCATGTTTGACTACAGTGGCCGTGATGGACATCTCCCTGTCAACTAATTGTGTTTTACGTATTTGCCTAGAGACCGACTATATATGTAAAACACCAAAGGGGAAGGAGAAGTTATAGGTGTTTGCATGCGATGGAGCGACATTTTAATTTGTGTCTGCAACTTCCGACTCAAGATATGAAGCATCATACCTATGTTTTATCTGCAGAGGAGTCCCTTTCACCAAAGAAACTAACACGTGAAGGAAAGAGACAACGTTACCAGCAACTTCATCAAATATCATCCTCTTCCTCCTCTCAAGTCAGACAAACATGCTTATTTATTCCCAATATTGTTGCAGTCAGTTATTGTCTGCAAATTAGATATGCAACACTCCTGTCTCCATACAGCTACCAGCTGTTGTTAGTGTCCTAAAAATTACGCTTTCTCTCTGACATACATTTTCATTACGTTCTCGCATCATATTTATTCACGTAAGTGTCTCAAGAGTTCAACAAGTCAGACAGTTTCACCAACACCTGCTAATAACAGCTAACCCTGTTAAGTCTAATTGTTGAATGTTGTCATTGGGCTTCTTAAATTTGTAAGTCTGAGTTCAATCTATAGGATCAAGACATTCCTTTGATCCTGACCACCTCTCCAGCCACTCTGTGCTGGGGGAGGTTTTAAAGTACATTTGTAAGTCTGAGTTCAATCTATAGGATCAAGACATTCCTTTGATCCTGACCACCTCTCCAGCCACTCTGTGCTGGGGGAGGATTTAAAGTACATACATCCTATCTGCAAGATCTGTTTCTTCTGTTGTAAGCTTCCTGCTTTTATGACCCTTTTGGTCAGCAGGAGGTCACACACACGCACACACACACACATTCTTGCACATGCATATACACACACACACACACACACACACACACACACACACACACACACACACACACACACACACACACACACACACAGTGCCTTGTCTTAGAACCACTGAGGGTTTTACAGAGGGAGGTGCTTGTGCTGTGACGTGTATTGTAACAGTTTGTCAATAAATAGCTGCGAGGGAAGCTGCTCTTGGGGGGATTTTGGGCATGAGACAGGTTAGGAGCGTGAGCTCCAAGAGCTGGTTCTTGACCAAAAACTTTCCTCGTTAGCGAGTGAAAAACCGGTTGTAGATGTTCTGTTATGTCTTGATGTCTTCATGATGAATAAGTCTCTAAACTAGCGGGGCTTGTGGAAACACAGACCCAACAAACCCCAGCTAACAGTGGCTAACAGAAGCAGAAACAGACAGAAACGTTCTGCATAGCCTCAGGAACTCACCTCAGTATGTCTGTCATTGGCCACAAGTCGGCTTCTTTGACTCATTGACTCAGATCAGACTCCTTTCACAAAGTTTTACAGCCTCTTCCAGAGTAAATAGACGTGGACGTTTCTCACCCTGCATTGACAGCTGAGGTAAACGGTGGACTCACAGCACTCTACTGAAACTCTGGGGAGAATCAGGTCCAAACAGTCGCAGAAACAT
>NW_005187606.1:336708-342185 GCF_000239375.1 Pundamilia nyererei
AAAAAAAACAGCCTACAGTGAATGAAAATAGGGACTGTAACAGGTATCATACAAAGAGCACAATATGCAATCTCAAAAAAGGTGAAGAAGACCATTTTTAGAGAATGCTTGCTTTCTTATTCCACACGTTTCAAGTTCTGCACTTCTGTTCAGGTTGTTTATTTTCTCTTCAGGCTTTTGTGCCTAATTAGAACCACAAAGAGCTAAATCCTGCTTTAGATATCATTGGCAGGTATTTCCTGTGTGAGAATGCAGTGTCGGTGAGCCTGCTAGTATATTAACAGCATACACTATGAAGTTGCTAAGAGACCTGGTTAGATCTATGGACAGATGGATGGTGACAAAAATGTGTTGTTTAAATATAACCAACCGATTATGCCAGCACTGTGTAAAGAGAATAAGATCCAAGCCCCTTTTACACAAGTTTTTGATGATGTCATCGGTCAATTATATGGTGAATGTTTAATTTAAAAACACGATCCAACTGTGCAGGTGCAGAAAGTCTTGAATTTTTAACTCATTTCCATATCTTCACCCAGCATCATAGCAATCCTGCAGGGCTCTTCTCTCAGTTACGTATACAAGACCGTGGAGCAGCTGTGAGAGTGTTGGCGAATATTATTCGACCCTACTATGTAGATGTATTATTGCTGCTTCCGATCCATTTCAAGAACTGTGCTGGAGAAAATTGCTATTGGTTATTTCTGCCCCTCTTGCTTTCAAAATTACTTCTTCCAACCTATTTGAATGTCCATCTTTCTATGTGTCTCAGTTTTAGTTAGTATTTCTTCTAGTGTGCATTACATTTCATGGCTCTCTTTCTCTAAGTCCTTCCTCTCTCTTCTTTTGCAGCACCTTTGTCTTTTTCTGTCTTCACCCTTGTATGTCTTTTTGGAAACCCCTGGGTTTATTAGGCAACCCTGTTTTGAGTGTGTTTACACTGTGTGAGTCTGTCTGTGTGCCGCTTCTTGTTGTTCTGGCACTAAGATATTGTCTAGCGTGAAACGCAGTGGGGAAACATTCCCCCGGGCAATAATTTTGCTGTAACCTGAGTGAAAAGTGAAGGAAACGTTGCTACATTTAAAAAAAAATAAGGGGGGAATGTATATTTAAGGATGTGGACATGTCATTTAAAGTAAGAAAGGTCAGGTCTCTTTCATATATAAGGGTTTTAAAGGTTCTTTCATAATATAGCTACTCAACAACAATATAACTGAAGAATGTCCTCTTTATGTTTGTTGTCTGATGAGATTATGCGATGCTTGTTTCAGAATTAGCATTACAATATGAAGTTTGCATCAAAACTTTGACAAAAATATCAAAATCCACATTATTTATTTAACTTTACATTCATGAATTCTCCCACATGAGCCATTTAGTAACTCTTTTTTGACCAATAAAATGACAACAGGCTACATAAATCACTCAGCAGATATTGTTTCTTTGTCCAAGTTTGCATTGTATTCAAACTCCTATCCTACTATTATTATAAATATTCATAGCTGGAGCAGGCCTTAGGGTAATGGTGAGCTGTTACCAATTCTTCTGCCAAGTCAGTTGTGCGAGAGTAAGGCCAATTATGCACAAATGTGATGTAGAACATTAATATTCATTGGGAAATTAACATGACACCGACCGTGATGTGTGCAGTCATGAAATCCTGAGCAATTCATCCTCGTTCTCCTTTTTTTAAGACTCACATTATATTCCGTCGGGTTCGGTATTTTTCCGGTATGTTGAAAAGTCATTGTCCGTGTCTGTGTGTGTAGGTGGAACCAGTTGGATTTGGCCATTGTGCTGTTGTCAGTGATGGGCATCACCCTGGAAGAGATTGAGATCAATGCCTCGCTCCCCATCAACCCCACCATCATCAGGATCATGAGGGTGCTCAGGATAGCACGAGGTATACCACAACCCACAGAGGCACACGTCTTTAACCTGCCCATGGTGTTTTCTTATGCCTCAAACTTCATCTTACATTACTTCTTTTATTATTTTATATTTTTATACATGTGCTTGTCCCTTACCCGTTTCCTAATTTACCATTTTTCCAGAGAAAATTAGCTTCTGTTTCAGTTTTCTGTAGCTGTTGTTTGAGCTATAGTGTGCCCAGCTGTTCTTTAATATCACCCAGCAGTCGAGATGAATTAAAAGTCATGTATATTTCCACATCGCTAATTTCAATTTAGTTCTCACAAAATGATTGTGTTCATTATTTTTGTAAATGAAGCTTTTGAAAATGAAATCAGAGGAGCCTAACAGAAGCCTAGCAGGTGTAATCTCTCATGTCCTGGAAGCTTTTTATGTTAAATATTACAGAAATGTTCGTTTTTGTTTGATTTAACTTGTGGAAGTGATGAATGTTTCTTTATGTGTTTAATTCAATCTATGAAACAGCATTTAGGGAGCCTTCAAACCTACCACTGAACAAAGACACATGGATAACAATGACTAGTTGTGTTGACTGCTTGAAGAATTTTAGACTGGCCTACTGACTGACTGAGTAACTTGAAAAAGAGGCTCACTGAGGTTGATATCAGTATCCAGATATCACTGAGATTTGCTCTTGTTTTTAACTTGACTCTCATTTTGCATCTGTGCTCTAATAAATCTGGGGAAATTGAAGGACCAGTTCTTTGGGCTGTCCTCTTAACTTCACACTGTGGGGGATAAAGGCTAATTACATCAATCTCACTTAATCCTCGCCCTCTCTTACCATCACCCTCTGCCCTCCATAATTCTGTTCAGGGACCTCTGAGTGGACCCATGGGTAATATGCTAACTAAACAGCAGCCAGTGGTAATTAAGAAGCAAGTGGGGTATTTGATGATGAGTGTGAGGGCTACTGGTGACTTTTAGTCTTTCTTCTCTTAACATTTTTGCCACTGTGTATGAATGTTAACTAATTTGTAACTGTGAGAGAGAATATTAAAATGTTCCACAGTCGTTTCATACAAGTGGATTAATTCCAACTCGCTAGTGGGATAATACAATAGAATATTCATCCGACTGTTTTGTTGTATGTTGGCAGTTATTGTTAGTTTTTCTCTAAAAGTGTCCAGTACAATGAAATGTTACAGCAACATTAAAAGAAAAATATTATTGTTCATTTTGAGATTAAACTCTCAGAGTAAATTCAGAATGTGGAGATGAAATTTGTCGTTTCAAGTCAAATAACTGCCACAGCGTTTATGCCGTCTACTAAATGCCTGTGTAGAAACAGCATGATCAGCTGTCTTTTTGTGTCTTGTTGTAAATCATAGTGTGACCATTTGTAATCTGCCCATTGATGTTTCATTTCATTGTTTCGTTTTGCGCAAATCTGGCCAAATTTCTATGGTCTTTCCTACTGACTATATGCATCTTTCTGTCCTTATATTTGTCACCACACAGTGTTTATGTGCTAAAAAAGAAAGAATTTATTTGTACTAAAAGCAATTCTAAAGTACGATTTAACTAACCCATCTAATAAAACATTGTAATTATTTTCAAATTGTTACTTTGACTTTATTCTCAAAATGAATAATAACATGTTTTTTTCTTAATGTGGCCCTAATACTCCTTCAAAGTCCAAGGACTGCATTTGAACAAATAAAATCTCATTTAATGTTTTTAGCATGACCCAGTATAATAATAATCTACCCCACAATATAATGACCGTGCTTGTGAATTATTAGCTGGCAGGGATGCTAGCTTTTCCCTTGAACTAATGGTGTAAGCCTTAGTTTTTCAGTGTTATAAACTCTTTGTAGGCTTGACATTTTTAATGAACCAGATGGACACATTCAAAACAGTCAGTGAACAAACAACTCTACCAGCTAGACTTTGAGTGTAAGTATTGCCTAGCTGCTACTCCAAAATAGTCAACAGGTATATAGAAATGAGAAGGCTATTATTTGTGTTCATTTTATATTTTGTATAAAAATAAAACCCAGAGAAGTGAAAAAAGAAAGATGACAAATGCAACCATTAATTTGGAAGTGTAGCACATTTAGCCTCAGAAGCAGCTGTCTCCCAGAGAAACTTTTTCCTATAACTTGGAAAACAAACAAAAACAAATACTGGAAATAAAATACTGTTACTATGCAAATATGCTCAAATTTATATATAATTTAAAAACTATATAAATTACATGTTTTTTACAATACTCAGTTTTTAGCTAAGTATTTACTGTTGTCTGATTCTTAGCTAACTGTGGACGAGCTGCAGTGAAGACAGGGGAAACCAGTCTGTCTGATCCACGTTCAGACTCATTAAATTCCCCTTACTCTGATGCTGGACTTGAAGTTCAGCAGGTTGTTTCAACCACGCCTATCAGCCTAAACACTTAAAGTTGCCAACATGTGGTTGGTTGATTAGATATTTATGCTAGCAAGCAGTTGAACTGTTGTCCCGAACAAAGTGACCAATGAGGATATATAGTGTTACTGAGCAGTCATAATATCAACCACAGAACTATAATTTATATCCTACAGATACCAAATTAGATGTAATATGAAACCTGACATTGAAATAATGTACAGCCATGCTTTTTTACGAACTGTAGCATTGCTGAGGCTAATTTCCAACCAGGTGCCAAAACAATCATCATATGTCATAGTTCATTAGACAGAAGTCCTCCTTCAGAACTGTAGATATTTAATTGCAGTACCAGATCTTACAGGACAAAGTCCCAGCGGTCAAAATATAGTCAAAGTTATTAAAATGATTGGCAAACAGCATTTTTTTTTAAAAAGTCGCTGTGATCGAGCATTAAAGACTCTAAAATGTTTTCAGCAAATAAAGGCAGCAACTGCCTGTAAGTAAAGCTGTTGGCTGTATGTTTTGGTGAAAAGGTTATTAAGAGTTGTTCTCTTCGTGGGCTGTAACCACTGCTTTCACCCTCTCTTTGTCACGCACTGTGTATCTTCACTAAGAACTGTGAAGAGCAGCCCATCTCCCAGGAGGTTATATTGTTCCTTGCTGTTCTCTGTGAGAATACTCTCATGTTTTCCTCTGGCTCCAGTAATTACCGAGTTCCTCCAGAAATTGGACATCTGGGAATTGTCGAAGGTCGCTTATGATGAGCTGGGAAACCTGTTCCATGTATTGATCGTTTACTGTCTCTCTTTCTCTCTCTGCCCACACCTTATGTATCTATCTTGACTTTTCTCCTCCATCCCTCTGGTGTCTTTAGTCTTTCTGTCTTTGGTATTACTTCTCTTCACTCTGTAGGTGTTGTTGGTTGTTTATCACCCCAACACGTAGGTCAAGTGTCACGTACAGACACAGACTTATGCAGTTTTACCCATGGCTATAGTTTTCTCTGACCCTGTGTGATCTCTCTTCAGTGTTGAAGTTGTTGAAAATGGCAACGGGGATGAGAGCTCTTCTTGACACCGTGGTCCAAGCTCTGCCTCAGGTATGAGTCATCCCACACACACACACACACACACACACACACACACACACACACACACACACACACACACACACAC
>NW_005187606.1:342403-365776 GCF_000239375.1 Pundamilia nyererei
TTAATGGGAACAGAGCAGCAAATGTGCTCTGCTCCCCTGTTGCACTGAAAGACTCTTGGTCTCAAGCCTTTGCTGATATTAATGGATGGTTTTGTGGAATCTGAGGGGACACAGAGACACTGTAGATCGACTATTTTAGCTGGGGATGTTTAATAACTTATTAGGAGTTCAGTAATGTTGAGATATTTTACCAGCACGTACTCCAGTCACACTCTGCTCTTTTGGGACTCAACACAGGTTTGTAATTTTGCTTCTGTACACCACCACAGTCAGTTCAAACTGAAATGATCTACATTTGCTTGAAGTGCAGACTTTAAGCTTTAATTCATGGCGTTTAACAAAACTACTTAACCCTGCAGGAATTACAGCAGGTTTTATACCCACACTCTCCCATTTTCAGAGGCTCAAACGTAAATGGACAAAGTCACTTTAGATTTATGGATTATTATTATTTTTTGTCCTTTTTTGATCCTTTGGATCTTGGCTTTAATATCTCATTTTTCTGTCATGACAATTCTTGGGTTGCTTTTGCTTTCACCTCTTACCCATGTGCACTGCAAAGAGCCATAAAGTCAGCTCTGCTGAAGCTGAGCAGAGGGCGTAGCCCATCAGCTATCACTTCTATCATGAGCTGTTTTACTCCTTCCACATAATTTTCTTTTCCAATCATTTTGATACAAATTAGTCTTCATCAAAGATTTTTCTCTAAAACTGGGCGTCTCCTTCAGATGTTTTTAGTCAAGTCTAATCTGACCTAATCTCACCTTGTTGTAAATCCTCTCGATTTCATCTGTATTTCTATGTATTTCATCTCTAGCTTGTAGACTTGATGACAATGACAATGACAAAGGGTTTTTTCTTTACCACGACTATAATTTACAGTTATCGATTTTATCTTTTTTTCAATGGTCTTTTGGTGTTGCCACATTTTTTTCCTTTTTAAGATTCATTTTGGGATTTTAGCTAAATGATGGCCTCTTTTTCTGGCATCATCATGTTTTGGAACCTCAGATTGAGACTTCCAGTTAGCAGCTACCTTTTATCTAATACATTTGTCATAGAATATCAAATGAACGGGATTTCTTTGACCATTAAACTGCTTGTCAGTCACTGTGCAGTTCATTTTGAGCCTCTGAAAATGAGCGACTAATGGATAAAATTGCTGCAATTTCTAAACTGTTAATATATGAATTACCTTTTTAAAACCTGTTGAATTAAAAAATGAAAGTTTGCACTTCAGTCACATCTTAAATCCACTGTGGTGGAGTACAGAGGCAAAATGACAAAAAAAGCTTATGGATCTAAGCATGGGTCATATTTAACGAGATATACAGAAAATTCTAAAATGTGTAAAGTGTCAAGGTTTTTAAAAAAAAAAAATTGGTCAAACTAGAGGGGAAAGAAAGCTGTGATGTATTGGAACTGTCAACTCTTGGAAACATATCCTTATTCGAGGCATTTCTAATGGAGTGAGTCAGCAGCAAGAAGTTCTTTCTCCTGGGTGTCTGGGAGGATTTTTGTCTCCCTGATGTTTGGATTGCAAAATTTGTGCACATATATAAATTATAGTCACAGAAAATGTCTCTGCTTCAGTAAGCAAGCTCTTTCATTTTCAGTTTCACAAAAACAAAATCGACATGAACACACACAAACTCAAGGTTTCCTTGGTAAATAGTAAATGAAATACTGTTAAATTCAAAATGCTGGCAGATATTAATTTAATGCCATTGTTATTTTTAAGTGTCCAATAAAAAAAAGCATAAAAAAGCCAAATTATCAGCTGTTCTCTGAAAAAACAATAACAGTTGAGCCTTCACTGTGATGCATTATAAATAGCATACTACTGTGTATTTATATATTAGTAAAAATGGGAAGAAAGCATTCAATCGTATAGATCCTGGAAGTGTTCCAGTATCATTTCATCTATATTTTTTCTTTTTCACAGGTCGTTTCATGATAGATTTATTGCCACTCTGCTATGACACAAAAGCCATTAGTTGATCGTTTGTAATGTTACTGCAACTCTGTGTAGAGCAATGAAGCATGTAATTGGCATTGTCTATACGATATAGCAGTAGGCTCTGTTGTTAAATAAGTTCATTTTTCAGCATCCGCACATTTTTCATGAGGTCAATTTTACCTTTTGTAAAGTGAGCACGTAACAAGCCAGAACATCAATGTTTTCTTCAGTAGAGCACGTCTTCACTGAAGCCAGAAGAAAGATAAATCTAGCTTAATAGCAAGTATGCACAGTTATGCTTGCACAGTAGAAAAATCAAATGCATGAGTGTGCTGTGACCTTTTTTTTCTGGTCCACCTAGAAATTGTCTCAGAATTTCTATCAATTACACCAACTGGCATCCCTCTGCTAGGCACCAAAGAAATATACAGTGGTTTTAAAAATGCCTATATGAGAAGAAGTAGTGTCTTGTGACCTTTTCTGCTTGTGTTTTAAATGTGTCTCAAATACACGTTCTTTGCTTAAGGACAGAGAACAGTAGGAGGGTTGTGCTCCATGGTTTAGCGATGTCTTTGTCCTTAATGGTCTGTGTCTGTAAAGAAAACAAATCATCCTGCTTGTTTTCAGTTGGGATTTGAAGTGGGTGGCCTTGACCATATGCCAGTGTTTCTCATATCACATTATGTAGAAAGAATTTACCCTGAAGAAAAAAATGTTCCTCCCAATGGCACCAACAACATTTTCAGGACACACTTTTAAAATGTAGTAGATGGCTTTAGATTTTAGATTTGTTTACCGGAAACCAAAAGATGTACACGACACAGGATGCTCCAACTTCAGCTACCTTGTTGATCATTGTGTTGCTTCCTTAGCATTCAGTTGTCTGTTTCACATTGTATAGCAACACTGCTCCTGAAGCTTGCTTTCAGTCTCTGCTCAAGGAATCCAAAAACATCAGATGGGTTTAAGTTGCAAGCTGCAGACTGCTTCAGGCCGAGGCATGGATTTTTTTTTACATCTATCATGAGAAGAACACTCTCCTCAGGCATTGCCTAACCTCTCCTCTGTAGTGTATATACATTCATTTCTGCTTATCTCCTTCTCTCATTATATGCAGTCCTCCACTGTGATCTCACCTCCTGTAAAAACTAAAACACATTGTATGCTATCCCCAGCTTCTCTCAGTTCATTTGACTGTCTAATAGAATCCTACATTCACCTATTTAAAAGCACCCCACTGCCTTCCCTGTGAAGTGACTTAGCTAATGGTGTGATGCTAGTGCCTACTACTGCACCCACAGGGGCCCTTTATCCATCTACATCTACACTGTGACCATCCACAACAACCGATTCACACATGTTACTGTGTCACCCAGAACTGTGCAATACAATGACGATGCTGCGTAAACCTGCCTTGCAACTATTTCTGAGCCAATGAAATTCTTCTCCAGTCCTGGAGAAGCACCAAACAGGAACAAACAGGAACAAAACTGCAGTTAATCATGTTTCATCATGAGACAGACAAGGCCTTGCTGTGTGATTCACGGATGATAACAAGCAATGCAAAAGGAACATGAAGGTTCTGGTTTCAAATATAAACTCATAAATAGTGAAATCCTGTTATATTAAGTACCGTTATCTCTGAACTCTGACAGGGGAAATAGGAGGAGGAGTTGGAAACTACTGAGTCAGTTTGCACAGTGGCTGAGCCCCCCTCACCTAACTGTGGAGGTCCACGTGATTCGATTCCACAAATGAATATAAGAAATGAATGCTTTTTCTTTATGTTCCAGGTGGGGAACTTGGGCCTACTCTTCATGTTGCTGTTTTTCATCTATGCTGCTCTGGGTGTGGAGCTGTTTGGAGAACTAGGTGGGTCTTTCAGACACCACTTTTGTTCCTACTAAAGGCTTTTTGGAGCATGTTTATCAAATATAATTAGATATCTGTAAAAACACTGCAATGAAAAACGCAGCATACAAGGAATGTTTGGATTTGCCTTTTTGACCTGGATTCATCTCCATTTGTACCACCTGCTCATTTGTTATGTCTCACTCTATGGACAGACGCAAAAGAAAGATACAACTGACTGAGCCACGATTCACTCTTTACCATGTCTTGCTCATTTTGTTTTCTTTCCACTTGATGTTTGGTCTCAGTGTGTAATGCTGACTACCCCTGTGAAGGAATGAGCCGCCATGCTACCTTTGAAAACTTTGGAATGGCCTTCCTTACGCTCTTCCAGGTTTCAACTGGCGACAACTGGAATGGCATAATGAAGGTACTTTTGTTCTTCATCCTCATTTCATCATTTTGGGCTGGGTTATCTAATGGACCTAAATGATTGTTTTTCACTCCACTTTACCTCAACTTGTCTCCAGTGGCAATGTTGGACAGATTTTTTTAGATGAGACACCGTTTGAGCATTTCTAATTCTATTCTAATAACACATACATGCTTACGTTGAACTGGTTGGCTGATCGTATATAAGCTACTCCAACCTCAGCAGAGAAAGAGGATGAGAAGCTGAATTATAATTGAAGGTCTTTAGTTCAAATTTGTGGACTAGACCGTATTTAGGTTGGGGAAATGAGTGCGTAATGAGCGTGTCCTTTAGCAAAGATGATCCTGAAGATGTGAATGTGCACTCAGAGTCTACAGAGGATGAATGAAGATTCAAATTCACATTCACAAAAAGTGACTATTTCATCTGCCTCTTCAATTTCATCTATCACTTCAATCTTACTCTCCAATCACACCCAAGTACCCCGAGTACCTGGAGCTCTTAAAATTTTATAACAGCTCATATCCAGCTGTTAATCAGTGCTGATTAGGCTCTCTAAAAAGTGACTGTGGCTGAAAAGCAGATTTCTGGAAGTGTGAAAGTTTGACAGTGTGTCATGTTAAAACTAAAGAGTATTAATTGATTGATTGATTGATTGATTGATTGGTAAATAATGGAAATGAAACTGGGCAATACGGTCACATTTTCTAAGCCCAACTCTGATTTAAAATAATTATTTCTAGCAAATATTTTGTGTGTTTACTACATATAAAATCTTCCTTATTTGACTGATCTTTTCCTCTTTCCATTTTCTTTTCCCTACTTTCCTGCTATTCAGCTTTATCTGCCGAATCCTCACTATTTTTCCATTTTATCCACTCACTCTTTCACTGCTCCTTTACTGCCTTTTCATGTGTTTGACACTTCATTCCTGTCTCCTTCCTCAATCCTTTAAAACTCTCTCAATACCCTTTTATCCATTAGGACACCCTGAGAGAGTGCCCGCCCGATCGTCCAGGAACCGACTACGGCTGTCATGCCGGACTGCAGTTCATCTCCCCGATGTATTTCGTGTCCTTCGTGCTCACAGCTCAGTTCGTACTGATAAACGTGGTGGTTGCCGTGCTGATGAAACATCTGGACGATTCCAACAAGGAGGCACAGGAGGATGCAGAGATGGATGCAGAGATTGAATTGGAGTTGGCCCAGGGAGGCCTATGCTGCATGATGGGAGGCATCGGAGCTATCGCTGGGGCCACCGTTGCCACTGCGAGCGGGGCGGGCGTAGGCGCCGGAGTGTCTGGCGCAATTACAGCGGGAACAGTCGGAGGCCCAAGTAGCGGATTAATGGCACCACTTCGAGATGGAGGAGGAGGGAGCACTACTCATGAGGGACACACTCACCCTCGATGTCGCCTCTACTCCCCTGCACAGGTGAGTGGACTTTCAAATATTCAAGAGAGTAATTACTGCTGAACAGAGAGCTCTTGGGTTGGGTTCTGCATGCTGGCTATGTCAAAATCACACTCATCTTTTAGAAAAACAAAATAGTTTTGTAAACCTGTTTATACCTTTTCTTACGCAAATCATGGCAGTGGAAAAAATAATTATAAATACTCATTTGTTGAAACCAAAGGTCAGCAACCTGTGGCTTCCAAGCCGCTAAAAAGCTGCATGTGGCTTGGAAGCCATGGGTTAGGCTTAGGGTTAACTGTAAGTCAGTTACATATATGTATATGTATTTATTCAGCCTCTACCAGTTACAGCCGTCACAAAATGGTATTGAAACCTGTGGTTGTAAGGATTTGACAGACACCATTAGTCTGCACAACTCTTGACTGCAAAGTCCGTCGAGCACGATGCGTCATCAGCCGCCAAATAGCTCATTCAACAACTCAACAGGATTGCCTATCTGAGTTACAGTGTAGAGCCAGTTTGCATAGTCACAGCCTAAGACGTGTTTACTTCTGCCCCTTAAGGTAACATATACTACTCCTTTGCCCAGAGCAAGGGAAAAAAAACACACTAGTTTCTGCTATTGTAATAAACCAGTAATGCAATCGGAGTAATTATCATTAAGTGGCATTTTCAGGGTTTGCTTTTTGATTGCTTTCTCTGCTTTTCATGGTAAATGGTAAATGTCCTGTATTTGTATAGCGCTTTACTTAGTCCCTATGGACCCCAAAGCACTTTACATTCAGTCATCCACCCATTGTATTGTAGCCACATTGTACATTGTAGCCACAGCTGCCCTGGGGTGCACTGACAGAGGCCAGGCTGCCGGACACTGGCGCCACCGGGCCCTCTGACCACCACCATAACTAAATTTTCAGAACTAAAGAAAGCTATTTGCACATGACTGGTTGGGCTTCTAACCCATGTCCTTGCCAACATATACTAGTGTTAGCAGTTCTTCAATTAAAAAGGTCTTTCAGCTGCTCCTTAGCGGTCAATGGACTGGCTCATGTATCTACTCTCCTTAAGCACTCAAAGCAATTCATACAACATACCTCCTTCACACAAGCAGTTTTTTATGCTTTAGTGTTTGCTGTCTAACATTCACAGACATTCACTCTGCAATGAATGAATCAGGGAGTAACTTGGGGTTCAGTATCTCGCCCAAGGATATTTGGCATGCAGACTGCAGCGGCCAATAATCGAATCACCAACCTTTCGATTAGTAGATGACCTGCTCTAGCTGAGGGGTCACAACTGGGCATCACCACAGCACTTATTGGACTTTTTCACCAAATGTCCCTTAGTGTCCCCTCCCAGACTCAAAGCAGGGATCTTTCACATGTTAGGCCAGCGGTCCCCAACCTTTTTTGCGCCACAGACCGGTTTATGCCCGACAATATTTAAGGTCTTTGAGGTGTCGCGGATAAATACAACACAATAAAACTAGTACCGGTACCGAAAAAAAGAGGATTTATTCATAACACACGTGAAAAGACCCAGGAAAACCGAGTTAACGATAAAAACGATAACAAAATAACGCTGAAAACCGATAAAAACCCTGAAAACTATACATTTCACACCTGAGCCTCAACTCTCGCGGCCGGTACCAAACGACTCACCATAACGCAGGCGATATGGTCTCTCAATCGCACCACCACATAGTACTGACCCACACATATGGTTTTTACATACACGCTGGACATTCTGGACATTTGTTTACACTAGTGGCCACTGCACAACTACACTGCGTGGTCATCTAATCAAATCACTTTATCACAAGTCACTTAAATAAATCACTTTAAGCATATTTGCACTGCACAAGACACTTACACATGTGGATTGCACAACCCTGGATATTATATTTCTTCATACCATTTAGTACTTGTACAGCTGCTGTTATTGTTCTATATTTCTTCATATATTCTTATATATTTCTAAATTGTGTATTGTGTATTTTGTTGTACAGTTATTTTATTTTTAACTTTAATTTTTATATTTTATTCCTTCCTAGCTAAATTTACCCTTCATTTTGATTTTCATATTTGTTTCCTATCCTATTCATAGTCTTCTTTTCTTTAGGTCACGAGCAGTTGTCTAAGCATTTCACTGCACATCGTACTGTGTATGACTGTGTACGTGACAAATACAATTTGAATTTGAATTTCATTCACAAAGTGATAGTTGCAGCTCAAACTTGAGCGTGGCTCATATTAAAAGCACTCAAACAGGCTGGGAATATATGATGAACTGTACACGATTAGCATGTTTATTCTGGTTATTTCAAGACTTCATTAATTTAATCTACAGTGGCAGTTGGTACCGCAAGCATCCGTCAGGCTCAGTGGGACTGCACAGCAGCTGGAGTTGTTTTTATTCATGAAACACCGCTGCCCTACTTGTGTGCATACAAGGTGTTAGAGGTGACTTTTACACCCACACATAAAGATATATTAAGGCACATAAATCACAAGACTGAGACGTATACCGAGAACTGCCGCGCACATGTGTAAAAATATTAAATGGCCACCATCTTTACCAAAAAACACCAGCAGTGGGGGGAAAAGGATGCCAGTCAGTAGACGCCACATTTCTAATCCCACTGGAACTGTTGCACCTGCAGACGAGAACAGGTATTTTTAGACGTGTGCCTGCTGGAGCAGAAAGAAAGACACATGTAAATAAGCAAAGGTGGCAACAAACAAAGAGGGAGGGAAACAAACAAAGGAAAAATAGAACAACTATGTGGAAAAACTGAGACGGGCTGGGGAGGGAGAAGGAGCACTAGCAGTTTGGGAAAGTGAGGGAGTGAGCAGAGAAGTGATTGTTGCATCAAGTGATTGAGCAAATGCTTGAATGAAGGGTGACTGTGTTTGACACATTGAATAATTGTGTGGAGGAACTAAAGGTCTGTTTGCATCCCGCAAGAATCTGCTGGAGTGTTTACTTCTGAGCTTAACTAATTAGTTTGGACTGGTGGCAGCAGCGCCAAGTGAGTAAACTGCAAGGTGGCTCATTAGAAATGATTAGAAGTGACCCTGTAAACACAGACACTGTTGTTGGCATCGATGCCAGCTGTTCTTAAAAAAGAAACAAGAACCCTAAACAGAGCTATTACCCACCTGAATGCTAGGCTGTCCTATTCTCTGAGCATATTTCCAAATGATTATGCAGAATAGAGTTACTAGTACAGGAAGCTTTCTGGAAGAGCACTATGGACCCTCGCCGGGCTCCTGATGTTAATCTTTTTTGTTTCATTTATTTGTTTTATTTTATTAATTGTGTTCTTATCAGAGTATTTATTATGGTAGAGCAGACAGGTTGGTGAGGGACGAATTCGTAATACAGCCATTCACACTGATTACATCATTTTACTGGATTAATTTGCATCCAGTGAAATTATAAATTAGATGTTTGTTTGTTTGTTTTTTTAAATAAATAGAGCACCAATCAGACCAATCGACCAATCACAATACTGCAGACGTGACATGACAAGTTGGGATCTGAAAAATTCAACATTTCTGTGTGTAATGACCTTTATAAGAATATATATGTGGACATTTTTGTAATTTTGGTTAAAAAAAAAAAGATTGTGAAAATGTTGAATTAGTCAAGTATATTTGGGCAAACAGTGGCTCATTCAGTAACGGGAAGACTGGTGTCAGTCCCTGGTCCCTCTAGAAGCCCCAGAACTGTCCCTGATAAGTCACTGTAGCATGAAGTTGTGTGTGGACGTCAAATATATGAAGTCAGTGTGTCTCACACTGAATGAATGGGTGATTTGGTCGTGTAATGCAGAGTGCTTTGAGTGGTCAATAAGACTGAAAAGCACTATGTAAATTGGATCCATTAACTGTTTTGTTCAGTCCTAATGTAAAATACTGATTATAGAAGCTTTTAACTTAAGATTGCTTAGTGACTGTGCCATTAAATCTAATTAACTGTATATAGTAACTAAACTTGCACTCCCAGCACATTGTGCTCTTTTACTTCTTTTTTTTTTTTTTTTTTTTGCTGCCTTTAGCTTAATGAACCCTTTAAGTTCTTTCTTGCTGAGGCTAAAAAAGACTTAAAACTAGATTAAAGAGTGAACTGAGATGCACTGCATTGCTAAAAAATGCAACTTTTATACAGGGACAGCCTCATTTTACTCATTTTTATTAACTTGTTCACCATGATTATAAGTTTTATTATGTCTAATATGTTCAGAGGCAGATCCACACTGTCACTATAACATTTTTTCTTCTTTCTCCTGTTGACATTAAGCTCAGATTACTTTTAATAACTCATGTCCCCCAGCTTGTACCAATAATCAACCCTGCAGGTATGATGCATCTCATTCCTTTTGACGATCCTTACAGATACTGGAATCAGATTACTTTTTGGGCGCTGTGTGGACCTAATTAACCCAAGTGATCTTCTGTACTTTGGCTCATCTGAAAGGAAATTAACATTGTCACCCATCTGAAGAATGACATTGAATCAAAGGGTAAGCAATCAGAGCCGAGGGAACGGTGGCAGAGGCTGACTTTGGAATGGTTAAAGACACAGTGAGCTTGTGAGTGGGTGGCGTCTCATTGTGCTTATAGCTCATTGTCTGTCAGCCTAATGTTATTTTTAACCAGAAACGCAGTAAAAGATGGATGAAACGGGAAAGGGGAGGAACTCTTTTCATGAGCCTTTTTTTAGCTGCACTGTATTATTAATCTTCATTCTGATTAGCAGGGAAACAGCTTTTTTAAAAAGAAATTAGATCAAAAGCACCAAGTAAGGGCCTGTTCTTATGTGTATTTATATTGCCACATTCTTTGCAATCAAAAATGCAGTCATAGCAAATATGACTGAAATAAAACAACTGTATTTTGCCAGTAAGACATTTTTAAGCAATATTTTTTAAGTATAAAACCATAAATTAAAGTTCAGAAACCCAAATCGGGCCTCATTCACACCGGCTTAGAGACCGGTCGCAGCAATCATAGCATGAGAGAAAAGTGTGTATTCCTGATTGGAAATTATGGAAGCTGTTGGCCGTCATTACTGGCTAAAGCCTCTGTTATGCACACCTAGAGGCCTGTGAATGACATCCTGGCAACGACCAGTTGCTAGCTTCGTGGAATGGATTACCATGGCTGAACAGCTGCATCCAAGCCTTACGCAATGCAAAGTGTCGGATGCAGTGGTGCAAAGCACACCACCACTAGACGCTAGAGCAGTAATGAGCGGAAATCCTAATCTAAAGAACGACTCTGGGTTTAGTAGTTGGAAAACGGTACTTGTCTGACTGCATGCTGCTAAGTGTAAAGTTTGGTGGAGGAGGGATTATCGTGTGAGGTTGCTTTTCATGAGTTGGGCTCAGCCTTTAGTTACGTTGGAAGGGACACTTCAACAGACATTTTGGTCAATTTCATGCTCCCAACTTTGTGGGAACAGTTTGCACATGGCCGCTTCCTGTTCCAGTGCGGTCATGTTGGAAAACTACGAAGACTACAAAGAACCATGTTAAAATTTTGTCAGGATGAAAAAGATTTGTATCGTGACCGGTGCCAAAAAGTTTCTTTTCTTATTGCTATACGAAATGATCTCCTTATATAAAAATGCATGATTTTCATAAAAGGAAATGTTTTTAGATGATAACATACAACACACCTCTTAACACCGTCTGGGCCCAGATCATGGCGTGAGCATGGTTTAAATTTGGTTCTGAAGCTTTATTTCTTTTCACACTGTTATTTCTGGCCTTTGTAATTAAAAAGCTATTAATGCATTTCTGTAAAATGTAAATGAAATCAAATAATGGTAACCAGGCAGTTATTATTTATCACCCCATAAAAGTGTTTTTCACTCTTGGAGCTGCTGACTTTCCCTTTCCGAGGCCCTGTGAGATTCATACTGACTAATTACAACCCAGCGTGCATCCACTTAATGACAATTGATTGCCTTTTTTTTTTCCCAAATGTTTTGTTTTCAAATCACCATGAACATCTAGTAATGGAGCCATTACAAAGTGAAGTCTTTCTGAGAGCATGAATAATGCAACAGTAAAATAATATTGTTCTGGCTTTTTTTTTAAGTGTTTTATTTGAAATTATCTCAGTCCAAACGCTCTACTCTTTATGTGAAGTTTTAGCACATCTTGTATGGCTGTACTCTTCCCTGCATGTAGGCTGTAAGGTAAGGCTGGAATTCTGCACAAGAGCTGTTGATTTTTATTGGTACATAACACCACAGAGACAGGCAGAAGAAATTTGCAGTGATGCAGCATTATTTCTTTTATGGACTCTCTTCATGTGAGCTGTACATCAATTTCCTAAATACCCAACTGTCTCCACAGGGAGCCTAGACTCTTTCAGACAGCGATTCTGTGACCATTCAGCATGTATGCAGTGATAAGACTGAAATACATTTTAATGAGCATTGTGTTTCTCTTGGCTTGTTTTCCCTCTTCTGTTGTATTTTTTTTTTCATTTCCTTATCTGTAGGGGAATATACCATATGGGTCTACTAACTGCTGATATGTGTTCTTGTTGGTAGGCACTCTACTGTGTAAGCTCTCACTGTGTTGTTGCTATTTGCAGCAGAACTAAAAATATTAAATAAATAGGGCTGCAGCACTCCAATGCCTCTCTTTTTTTTTCCGCCTGTCCCGTTTGGTTCTTTTGTCATCAGAATTATTGTCTAAAGGCAAAGAAAGATGCCCAATGGATTTACTTTACCAAATGGACCATCCCAGCCTTGCCGTATTGGTCTATTTGATTCACCTTTGTTTTTATTGTTAATTTTATTTTATTTTCACTTGCTACACATGGGACAGACATGACTGGGGGAAAGAAAGGGGAGAAAGAAAGAGGGAAAGAAAAACAGCGGGGAAGAGGAAAGTGATAAAGGGCAAAAAACAAAAACCAACAAAACAAACAGACAAAAAATACAATATATCAATCACCTGGATCATCTGCTGAGAAAGAAAAAAGAGAAAACAAGCAAAAAAAAAAGAGAGCAATATAATAAACAACATCATCGCGATGACCTATGTGAATATAACAGTAAATATTAAATATTGAATATTATTGTGCAGCACGTAGGATCAACAGCGCACAGTGTGCTTTGAGGTAAGAGCCAAAAAGGGTGTAGTTTGTGTGTGTGAGCACCCGTGTGTACACCTGTGAGCATGAGTGCGCTTGTATTTAAAAGGTTCCTTCATGTAATGATCTGCTAGAGGGTGTGGGGAGCCACAGCCCCGTCCTCCAGGGTATGAAGCAGGTATGGAGGCGATCCAGGCTCCACACATCCAGAGGCCCTCAGAGCACCAGAAACCAAGGAAGACCAACATAGGGGCAACCGTGCCACTCTCCCGGAAAGAGCTGAGGAGCCCCAAATGAGGGGGGGTTGCAGTGACGTGCCTGTGAGCTCTGCCTGCAGCCAGCTGTGCCAGAGTGACTGAGCCCCAGGCCAAGAGGCCGAGGGCACCCCACCCCCCGAAGGGGCCCGAGCGAGCCCCAGGCTCCAGGCCCTGACAAGCAGCCACCGGTGCGTACCTGTACGCCCATCCCCGGACACCAAGAACCACCAATGCACTGGCAGGGGGAGTGGTGGGGGGAGATAGGCCTCCATACCTTGGAGGGCCTGAGATGTCCCCAAAGAGGTGGCGTCTGATACCCGGCCTGACATATAGATACAGACAAACAGGCACACACAGATACAAACATCCATTCCCACCCTGATGCTCTCATATGCAAATACTCAGCACTCACCCAACGTGGAGAAAGACATAAATAGACACTGTACACACAATCACACTCCACAAGCGTACTCTATACCCCAGGTCTAGGTACCCTTGCCCCTAGAGGGGGAAACATCACCCAGACCCAGTGTTACCCTTTTCCCTGGGGTGGAGAGAAGCAGACCGCCCCGACTCTGCAGCAGCAGGGAGGCCCCACATTCCAGACCCCAATCGGACAGCCAGCTCCTCCTCCCAGGCCCCCCGCTCCAACAGGCAGCAGAGAACGGGTGTGTGTGAAAACTCCAAACCTCCCTCATACACCCTGATGGTCATCTAGATGCCGTGTAGCATGCCCACCCCCAAGGACTTATATGTATGTGTTATGAGAGGGTGAGTAATGTGAATGTCTAAGTTGTGGGATAAAATTGAGGCACAGGCAGCCAGGAGGGGGGGATGCCTCCCCTGCACCCTGGTGACACAACTTTACCCCAAGGCCCTGCATGTGTGGGTGATTGTGGTGGAGCGCGAAGAGGGAGGCAGCTGGAGATCCCCCGCTGACCCCAGTAGGAACCCCCATACTCTGCAACCCACCAGGGCAAGGGGGCCCAGGCCCATCCAGACCGGGGCCCAATTCAGCAGCACCGCCCAGCCCCACAGAGCCCGGGACAGCCCACCTGACCCCACCACAGAGAAAACTGCACCACCACCCCGTCATCCACTCATCTTCAAGACTACACAAGACAATAGACACCCAGGCTGAGATCTTCCTCCACCTCTCCAATATCTCTCCCTCACCTGCAGAGTGAGTTCCTGGAGAGAGGAGACCTCCTGCAAGATGTACCAGCCTCCCCCACCAGTTGAAGAGCCCCACAGGTGGCTCGATACACTGGTGGCACCCCGCGCCAGGGCTGAGCCCCCATACACCCACCCGCCCACAACCCCGACACACCAACCAGGACCCAAGCCTCCGAGGCCCAGCCAGGGCCCCAGCCCGGAGATGGGGTACCCCCAGAACCCCAGGCCCACCCATGGGCAGCCAGGCTACCAGGTCAGTAACCCACGTCTGTGAGCACAGACCCTCCCCTGGCCCCGCTGCACGCATCCATGAGGAAACCATCACCTAAGAGCCAACAGAGCCCTTAACAGGCCATGACCGCAACCCCGGGTTGAGCCCTCCCAATGCCTCTTAATTGAATAGTTTAATTCAAGCCTCAATCACACAGGTGTAGAAACTGGTTGCTATGGAAAAATATGTATTCCCTAAGCAGTTAGCAAGTGGTTGCTGCAGGTTGTGCAGCAACCACTCGCTGGGCCAACATCTGGCTGTCCCAGATGTTGGCCCAGCCTTTACACTTCAAGGTTTAGGAGTCCCATAAGGTTGATTGTGTTTATCTGGACGTAACGTTTTCAGTAGGAGAAACATTTCATCACTCATCTAAGTGACTTCTTCAGTCTCGGCTAACTGCAGGTTTCCCCAACCTTCTAAACAGTACATTTGCATAATGACTGAAACTACCCACTGAATGAACAATGGGCTGTGAGGTCAGTTTCTTAATCATTGATATGCAAACTGTGAGACCATTGCTCAACAACCAGGGATCAAAGCCCATTGATCAGTTGTTTGAATGAGTCACAAAATGTTTCTCTCACTGAAAACGCTACGTCCAGATGAACAGAATCAACCTTTTGGGATTTACGTACCTGGATGATTGAGCATGCATCAAGACAAGGTTTAGGAGTGTTTATGGGAATCTTTGACTATTCTTAAGAAGCACATTTGTGAGGTCAAATACTGATGATGGACCAGAAGGCGTGGCTTGCAGTTTACACACTGTTAGAATGATCAAAAAGCTGACTTGGGTTAGAAGAAATGGATCTGAGTGTAGGGCACAAAATCTAAAGAAGGTTGCACTAAGTCCTGTTCAGACTGGATTTCTGGATGAAAGAATATACAGAGAACATAGAAAGACATTGAGTCAAACAGCATCATGGGCAGCATTTACCACAACCAAGGACCCCAGCTGAGCCAATCAATCAGACTGCCTTACCCCATGCTGTGCATCTGTCAGCACATGAAACAATGTGTATGTGTTGCTCACAGTATATCAGTGGGTGCTGCCACAGACTGGCAATCAGCTGCGGTTCACCTCTTCACCTCACACCCTTTATCAGGTACTCCTATATGAAGAGAAATGGGAACAAAAAGCAGGTCCTGGAGGGAATGGGGAGTCTTGAACTTTAGACATGCGGTAAGGGGTATGGAGACTTCGGGGTTCAGGGCTAAGAGTGAGAAAGTGAGTAGTACCCTGGGAAACAAGACAAAGTGAGAGAAATAATATTTAAAAGACAGAAAAACAAAGGAGGAGATGCAAAAAAACAAGTTGTTTTTTACAGATTTAAACAGGATTGTGTTCATCAAAGGGAGAAACCTCTGAATAAAGAGACATTTATTTTTTACGTACAGTAAGTCTATCATCAAGGGTGTAATCAGTAGCAGAAAAGGCCAAGCCAGTGTTGGACGGACCTTAAACCTGCTTTTTTTTTTAAATGCTCATGTCCTCTGGCTGCAAACGAAGGTCTGTTTGAATAGAAATTGATGATAAAATTACCCTACTGACCTCAGTAAAGCTTTTACTATTGAAGTTACAGCCTCATTTGCCTGTTTCAGATCTTGTAACAATCCTCATTACTTTAATGATTATGGCTCTTCTTCTGCTTCTTTCGGTTGCTTCCTTTATGGGTCACCACAGCAGATCATCTGCCTCCATCTCATCTTATGCCGACCATCCTCTTCTGTCACACCAACCCTCGGCATGGCCTCCTTCAATTCAATTCAATTCAAGACCCTTTGTTCAGTATATTCACTATCCCAGCTCAGCCTTGCCTCTCTAACTTTCTCTTCATCTGCTCAACCTGAGCTCTCCCTCCAATCTGCTCTTTTCTAATCTTGCCCAATCGGGCCACTCCCAATGAAAATCCACACATCTTCAACTCTGCCACCATCTCAGCCTCCTGGCCTTTTCTTAGTGCCATCGTCTCCAAACCATACATCATTGCAGGTCTCACTACCATTTGTAAACCTTCGTTTTCACTCTTGCTGCTATCCTTCTGTCACAAATCATCCCTGACACTCGGCTCCACCCACACCCACTGTGGACTGTTACTTTGAACAGTTGATTCCAGGCATTTGAGCTCATCTCTTGTCACAATCTCTACTGCTTGCATTAAACATATGAAGAAAGCAGGCATATACACCTTAAAAACCGAGAAAAATAACTTTGTTTTATCACATTTTTTAAATCAGCTTTCAATAATTACATCATACTGTCTAAAAATCTGTTAAATACTCAAAATTTTGGGAAAGTGAGAAAAGTGGGAATTTTAAGCCAACTAAAGCTCTCATAAAGCAGAGCCTTGTTATCTTAAAGGGATTATGTAATTCATCTTATAATAATGACATTCATCTGCCCCTTTGGCTCAGAGCAAGGTGGGAAAAAGTCACACATCTCTGTCTGTAACCTGCCAGCAGCAGCTGAAAATAACACCAGCTTCAGTAAATGGTGGTTAATTAAACAACACACCAAAGGATGGAGCTACTTTAAGCTAATCTATCAATTTTTAAAAAAGTCAGTAACAGGTATTTAATATCTGAAAAGCTGGAAGCAAACGTAATGTAAAAGCTGAATTTGCCTGACAGGAAGTGACTGAGTGACTTGAGTCTTGAGAAATGAAAAGATGGCGATTCAACAGGAAGTCTGACAATAGAAAAGAGCACAGCCAGATGTTGAGTTAACTTGACACAAAGACAGATGTTTGCAGTATTTGTAGTAGTTACTCACAAGGATGTTTTTTAATTATTTAAAGTAATGAAGAATGATGAAAATGGTTAGATGTTATCTATCTATATTAGATTTATCAAGGGGGAAATAATAAAGTAGTAGTTTTAAAAATATGAATATTACTCACTCTTATCAAACTTATTAGTAATATTGTTTGTAGCCGTAATAGAAGATTGGAGAGTAGGAGTGATAGTGGAAGTACTATTTGCATTAGTATTACTATTTTTTTATTTATATACAAAAGTGCCAAAAGTACAGACATGCACTTAAGTAGAAGTACAGATACTAGTGCTGAAAACTACATGTGATCAGCTGTCCTGGGCCACCGCTCTGAGGTTTACTGCTGTTTCTGGACATACACAACTGATTTAACAAGATGTGAGCGGATGTTTTAAAAGTGTTTGTAGTTGATTTCCATCCTCTACACTGACAGCACACTGTTTATTCTGTCTTTGTAATAAACAGTTTTTAGTTGGAATGAAGATCGAATTCAGTGAATCAATCTAAGCATCATCAGCTCAACTTCAAATGTATCTATGCTACACTTGATGTAAGCTAACGCTGACCATGAAACCACAGCCACCGTGCACCAGTTCTTTACTTTAAATCCATCACATTTGTTTAAAAATATATTCCTGTTCCCTTTTTTTGTTCAAAAAGGGAGTAAAAGTACAAAGTGGTAGAAAAACCCTACTCAAGTAAAATACAGATACCTGAAATTTATACTTAACTACAATAGCAAAGTGTTTGTATTCGTCACTTCGTTCCCATCTCTGATTATGTATGCCAAATATCAGTGCTGTATTTGTGTGTCTGCATTGCAGGAGAGCCAGTGGCTGGACAGCGTCTCTCTGCTAATTAAGGACTCGTTAGAAGGAGACCTGATCGACAATCTCTCGGGTTCAGTTTTTCACCACTACGGATCTCCTCCTATCTGCAAAGACTGCAAGAGTCACCCTCAAGAGGTTATCAGCGCTCCACACACACACAGACACTCACAAAGCACAACCCTAAACATCTGCTGCCTTCATTTCAAATTTACAAGTCAGTAATAAAGTGCCACTACATCAATTATACAGATGCATATATTCTAAACACTACTAATGCACACACATACAGTGCATATGCAGTATAATGTATTCAGCAGTAAATAAACTGCTGAGCATGTCTTCATTTCACATCACACACATTCACAAATTGGTGAATGTGGCACACTGACTCCTTGTTTCATATAAGTATTTTCCCAGATGTGCAGTAAGGGGCTCTAGATATACTATTACAGTGGTTCCCAACCTTTTTTTGGTAGCCCCCCTTTGTTTTACAAGAAAAATGTGATTATTCATTGTCATCTTTAACACTAAGGAATTAAAGTAGGAAAAAAACGTTGCATAAGCTGCTTTTATATAAAACACATCATAAATGTAAGTTATGTTTGTCCGAGTGAGATCCCAGCAAGGTTCAAGGAATACAACTTACATATTTTTGTAGTTCTGTATATACAGATTACACGGTGTGATTGCACTGCGGTGCAATCAAAACATAGTACTATACTGCATTAGGATTTTCATAGCTAGAAGTGCAGCTGAAACTATGTTCAGAATGTCAATTTTTTAGATCATGTGCTCATGAAAAACTGAGAAAATCCATTTTTTATTCCTAAAAGGACTTTTTTTAAAATACTGTATTCAATAAATATGTATTGTATGCAATTTAAAATGTATTTTCTATTATCCAGTTTTTATCTGATTTAATCCCATTGAAAATAAAATCAAACACAGTTCTTGCAAAATGTAATTTGCTTTAAAGATAGAGTGGGGCTGTGTTTATTACTACAGGGCAGAATTTGCCTTGTATTAATTTCTGTTGTCTGTAAGGATATTCTTGACATTTCCCCCCTTGTATAATCATGCCCAAAGGATATACATGGCACCACCAAAATGATGTATGAGTGAGTGAACTCGTCCTGAGTTTTCCTGTAATAGCCATAGCTGTGAAAATCATCAATCACACATGAGAACAAACACCAGTTTCAGCTGACGTTATTCTTTGTATTTGATATATATAATCTGCAGGGTATGAGTTTCATTTCATGCAAGTGTGTACGTGTGTACATGTATGTATGCGTGTAGGAGTGTAAGTCATTGTATAAGTCACAGTGGTGTGACGCCTGTGTGCTTTAGATACTGTTTCTACATTTCACTCATATCCAAGTCACCTTTAAACTAAAAACTGTATATAAAAGATGGGCACAACCACTGTGACATTACTCATGGGTTTGTGGATATTTTAAGGGCAGTATTGACTGACAATGACTTTTTTTGTTTTTCTTTAGTTTTTTTTACTGAGAAGCTAACATTAGCTGGTAGCATTCCATGCTAGTCGGTTCTGTTTAGACTCATACATGCCAACCTTCCCAATTTTTCCGGGATAATCCCAAATTTCAGTGCCCCTCCCGTAAATCTCTCGGTGCCACCATTCTCCCGAATTTCTCCTGGTTTTCAACCCGGACAACAAAAATAAAAAAACACATGCCAGAATTCATAGCGCGGCCCAGCCAATTCCAGTTTCCAACAATAGCGGCAGCTACTTAGTTTTAATATTACTCATATTACTCTTTCTGGGTCGCAAAATAAACTTGTAGCATATTTTCAGGCGAGAATGTAGCTGTGTAAACTTCAAATATCTGAGCCGGGGAGAACAGTGAACTCCCGGCACATCGTTTTCAAACCCCCGCGGTCTTTCGCTACTCAGGTTAAACATGATATATATAAGTCACTTAGATAACCTAAAAATGTTATTGTTTGACTTTTTTCAGTGTTTCATTTGTTCCTGAGTAAATCAGGAACAAATGATTTTGAATGTCTCCCTAATTCTGAGGTCTCAAGGTTGGCAAGTATGTTTAGACTACCATGGAATGCTACAAGCTAATGTTAGCAATGCTAGAATTTCCAAAGCCTGTATGTACGGGGGGCAGTTGCTGCTGGCTTTTGGCTTCATCATTTCACATCCTGTTGTCAAATTTCAGCTTCAACATGATTGGCTACTGTGTATTTGTGGTACAGGTCCGACTGGCAGAGGTGGAGCAGGCATCGCTGATGTCAGAGCAGCTGTCCGACAAGTCATCGTCTCCAGCTCTGCCTGATGACCTGAGTTTGGATGAAAACAGCAGCTACCAGCTGCTGGTCAGAGACAGCCAGGTATTCTCACACTTACACACCAACACATATGAACATATTCTGTGCTTGCTTGCATCTCTCCCACTTGTATTATACACATGATACACAAGTAATACACAAACACACCAGTAGTGTGGTGACTCTTACAGAAAGTCAAGCTGAGACTGTTCCCTTTACATATTTTTGGGATTAACAGTACTGGTAAGCTCATTTCAAACTGTATACTCAGTTTAATCTAGAGTAATGCATTATATTCTGTAAAATCACATTCATAGTCTGCGTCCTGTGAGGAACACATATCTTTTTTAATCTGTTAATGATCTCAGAAAAGCAAGCCTACATCTTGATTTTCAAAAGAAGCATATTAAAAAATATTCATAACAAAAAATCAAGTGAGTTTAAAGGTGTGAGCACTGTGTGACATATTTATCTATCAATGTGTACAGAGGATTAGAAATATTAATGAAAAGCGTGTTGGCTGTTTAAAGTTACTAGTATTTTCTTGCTAATCTGAAAGTGATAGCTGAGCCTGCACATGTTCAACTTGTCTGTTTTGATATGTCGACGTTTATTTCATGTCTCCTTTCTATCTTCAAGTTTATCCTTGCTATGGTGCTAAAGGAGTTATTTAAAATGTTTTTCTTGGCCAAGGCGATCAGTAAGGAAAAACATCTATTTGCTGATGCTAGCAACCATGAAATTAACCCTGATAAGTGGGACAGAAATTAACATTAGCTCTAATCACTCATGCCTACACACACACACAGGTAAAATCATGTCATCATAGCCCTTAGGTCTTGCTAATCATTATTAATGACTATTTACATTCTTTACTGCCTAATTAAAACACATGCCTCGCACTGTGCTTTTGACATGGGCACATGGGAGTTTGTACGTATGTTTTCCTGTGTGTGTGTGAGTTCGTGAGCATGTTTTTTATATCTCCATCATCACATGAATGCTTCGCTCTCAGCTCACCGACGTTCCACCTGGTCTGTTTCATCCCTGTGGTATTGAAGGCCAGCTCATTTGATCCAGTTTACAACCAACAACAACAGCCAAGCAATTTGAAGCTTTGAAGCCTGCCGTTACTTTCTTTTAACCACCTCCAATTTTAATCAGACTCGTATAGATGGGACATGAAAAGGGAGCTTTTTGAAACTGAAAAACAAATGCTACTCAGATTTCCATTATGATAAGGTGAAATGAAACTCCTCAGTTTGGTGTCTCTCTTGCTCCAGTGAACATCAGTGCGCCTGGATATTTATTCTTTCTAGGTAATTTTTTCCCATCTCCACTTTCAGTCAATCTTCTCCTTTCAAATTCTGCTCTTATTTTCTTCATCTTTCTTTCAGAGGGGCAGCAGTGACTCCCGCAGTTCGGAAGAGTTGCCCAGACAGGCGGGTTACAGAGGGCTTCGTCCCTCCAGCTCAGGAAGCGAGGAGGGTGTTCAGGGGCTGTTTGAAGTGGGCATCCATCATCAGTGCAATCCTGCCTCACCGGAGCAGAAAAGCCCTGCACATGACAAAGGTACTGGCATAAACAAGATGACAGCGCAAGATCAAGGAAGCTGCATGTAGCTCGTAGTGTCCTTCAAAGTGACTACATGTGTGACATACTCAGTGGTAAAATCTACTCTACTGGCTTCATGATTTCCAAATTATTTAAAGTACACTGTACTGTATGTGTAGTTACAACTCATCACTTGTCAAATATTTGCCTTTATTTTCTGTATTTTTATCATTTTTTTCTGTATGTAAACTGTGGATTCGTTTTAAAAGTTTCAGGGGTTTTATAAAATAACAAGAAGCAGCAACGCTGAGCTGCCTGTGAAGAGCTGCAGGCAACAAGATGCTCATCTCTAACTTTTCATTCCACCTGCTCCGTGCTATCGACCGCAAATTTGCTCATGCTGTTTACGCCGTGAAACAAGACTGCAGTCCTTCATGGCGCGTTACAAAATTATTGACTGCTTCTTTAAAAATGTTCAACTTTGTGCAGCAGTGCTGTAAATAGATAAAGCAGTTACTCTGTAATTCTGACTGAGTAGCTGCACAACGGGAAGCACTGGGAATTCAGGGAGGTGCGCTTTTACATCACAGCAGAGTTTTTCAAAAAATATTTGTTCTTTTACACGTAAAGTGATAAACACCTTGAGAGAGAGAAAGTGAGTGGTAATGCATCTCTACCACCAAAAAAGATCAAAGTTGCAAAAAAAACCTTTCTGTTAATTTCTGTTAATAGTTTTCAATTATTAAATAAGAGACTGCCAAGCATAGTCTAAAAAATAATCGTTCTGTAAATCCTACCTTTGTAGATTGTTTTTCATCCAAATGGTTCAATGTAATCTTTCATACACACAAAACACAAAGCAAAAAATAAAGAGTAAAATCAACGGACATATGAGCTTCCTTTATCACACTTATCTGTGCTCTTTCTGACCCTCATTGGTATCAACCACTATGATTTCATTAAGACATGACTTTGGCATTGATGTTAACATTTATAGAAAAGTAAGACTTTTTTACTCGACATCTCTCACATCCTGCATAGTTGATCGACTTCCACTGCAGTTAAAGAAGTGATCGATGAAGCCAGACATAAGGCAGACAGATATGCTAATGAATGACAAGTTAAGGTGCAATTCAACATTGAACACCCCTTGTAACATAACTGCCATCACCAGAACAGACATACTAACTCAGAGGGTCCATTCCATTAATTATTAACCCTCTTACTTACTTATTTAAAATATTTATTCCTAAATGCTCAGATTGGGAGATGAAATGTTTTCACTCCACCTTTAATTTTTCCAAATATGTCTGTGATGTTTGGATGCTCAAAGTCTAATTTGAAATAGAATCCCGTTACAACTTTAATTTCAAGACGATATATATATATAGATATATATATATATGTATAGATATATATAGATATATATA
>NW_005187606.1:367878-398009 GCF_000239375.1 Pundamilia nyererei
GATATAGATATAGATATATATATATATAGATATAGATATAGATATATATATAGAGATATAGATATAGATATATATATAGAGATATAGATATTAGTTTATTAAAGTGTGAAAGGCATTTAATTGCTTCCTGATAACTTTTAACTTTGAACAGTTCATTGTACTAACTGTATTAATGTATTTTTGTTCATTTTTCTTATAATATGGTGCAATAACATTTTTAATTAAGTAAGAAAAGAGGTGCCCTGAATGAGGTGTTCAGAATTTAATTTCCGAACAAAGATTACCATCAGATACTTAACCCCACATGGTGGTGTTAGCAGAATGTACAATGAGGTGTGACATTCTGTCGTTTGGCCCGTTACCCTGAAGCTGAAATAATAGTTTCTTCTTCATTTAGATCAAGGACACGTTGAGCCATCAGATCACTAACTTGTAAAATGGTTGTGAAGATAAAATATAAAGTTTTGTCCATGTTAAGGTAGAAAAATTGAGCTATATTTAAATATATGTGATAATATATTTTAATTCTTTATACATCACTTTCTATGTTGACAATAGTCTTTTGTAAGTTATAAGATTAGAGCTTTGACCAATTAATCACAAGTTTAACCTTGAAGACTTTGGTGGATGAAGCCAAGTTTTAATGGAATATTAACATGACCCTGCTCTACACGTCCACAATATTTGATCAGAGTTCATTTAAAACTTCGAGCATGACAAAATGACGCACACACATACAAAAGCTACCAAAAACATAACCTCCTTGGCTCAAGGTAGAAATCTTTTTGGGGGGTCTTGCAGCGTAGCCAGTGAGTATCCAGGCCAAGACTTCCATTGGTCAGTGTTCACAAATGTCGATGTTCCAAACAAAAGCTTAGAAAAAGCTAAACTGCAGGAAATGTCTGATGGTTTTGAGGTTGGACTTCAGTAAAAGGATTCTTTTGCTCTCCACTGTGATTTTTTGCATGCAGCCAAAACCTGCTACAGCATGATGAGTCATTATAGTAACAAAAGTTTCCTTCATTACGTAAAAATTCTGCAATTGATGCGTCAACATTTGTTTATAGAGATTGTTTGCAATGTGGTGGAAACATAGCTCAGACGGTCTAAACATTCATTGAATATTTTGTCACTTTTCTGTGAGGAAATAGTGATTGACTGGAACAAATCCTGACACTGCTGAGTAAGTGTGGGGAATCACTTTGGCTGACATCCTTATGAAGGAAACAAGGACAGGAAATCATACAGAAAAAGACTAAATCTATCCAGAGACAGAGAACAATTCCTGAGTATTCACAACTGCCTCTGTGGTGGTTACCACTCCTGTCTCTACAATAAAAGATGCAGAGAGAGAGGCAGACTTACAAAGTGATAGCAATATGAGTGTCAATGCCACAGCTGGATTAAACTGCAGCCTTCCCTTTACAGATGATGATGGAGGAAGCTGCAGTGGAGGTGCTCGTGAAACTTCACCAGTCTTGCATCTACCGGCAGATTTCTTCCACCCAGCTGCTGCAGCTCATCCAAACAGTCCTGGAAACAGCGTAAGCCCAGGAGACAGACGGCCTTCCAGGTCGGCCTCCCCAGCCTCCTGGGCGTCCCTCCGCTCACCCAGAGCCAACAGCAGGCCGTTGGGCTCCCAGGTATTACAAGCAGATGAATGGATTCGTTTGTGTCTGTATGGCTGGCTGAACAGACGACATCAGCATTGCTGTGCAAAACATCAGTGACACAATAGAACGCAGTATAAACGTGTCCTTTATGTCAATGCTCGGCGATGTCATGCAGAGGTTGTTGAGAGGCAGACGTGTTTGTGAGACTGAATGAGAACATCTGGGAACCGAAAACTGTAACACACATGACACCAGGGATGTCAAACTCATTTTACGTCATGGGCCACATACGTAGAGTCCACACTGATCTTACCTGGGCCTCTTTCTGTCAGTGGAAAGATGTTTAACTACATGTTTCATAAAGTTTTTGTTAATTCACATAATTTTTTTTAAACTTCTCTGTTATTTAGCTGTTTATCTACGACTGAATTCCTTGAATTTAGCATGAATACATGACCCAATATGGCTCTTTATGAAGAGATAGACAGCTTGTCAGTAGGCCAGATTGAAGTCTTTGCTAGGCTGACACCCCTGCCTTATATCATATAGTGACACTAGATGTTGGCCCTAGATATTGATTTGATGACATTGTTACAGCTGTGGGTGTAATAAACACTTGGAATCACTTTAGTTCATTAGAAATCAACACTTGAGTAGGAGTGGCACAGTTAGATGTGACACAGCAGCCTCTTCTGCGATCTATCAGTCAGAATCTAATTACTGCGCGCCAAATCGTGAATATACACGTATCACCACCCTCCACTGAAGTCCTACTGCAGTGTGGGACTCCAGAGAGTTTATTTAGTCATAATTAAAGCCAGCCTCTCTTCCATACTGAATCTAACACCTCCCCTATGCTGGCTCCTACGTGAAACAAACTCGAATGGGGGAGAAAAATAAAGCCCTTATTTTAGTTCTTGTTCCTTTTGTAACCATGGAGACAGATTTCTCTTTTCACCTCTACCTGTTTGGTTTGTTTAGCTCGTGCCTGAGTGGCTCTGTGATCCTCCGCTGCTACAGTAATGCTTTGCGGCGCTCAGCTAATTAGCCCGGCCAGCCCCGAGCCTGATACCGACTCGGCACTCGCTGTTGTGCTTGGCTCGCGCTTCTCACATTCTCCCGTGTCGCTTTTCTGTTTTCCTTTTTCTCCTCTCCTAGGTGATCCTCTCTATCCCTCTTTGCTTTGCGTTCGCTCCCTGCCACTATGTTTCTGCTTTTTCGTAATCTCTTATTTTAGTGCTGGCAGGATTAGAAATAATGACTAAATCCCTCCTGCATACAGACATATTGGATTAAACAAACGCTTCCCCCAAACTCAGGGCGGGGTCCTTCAAGCAGGGGGAATTACAAGCGAGGTGGTTTCACGGTTTCATATTATTAGGACTTCTCTGAAATTGGTTAACCGAGAATGAGTTCAAACCAATGTGTTGTCGTCCCGGGGCAGATCCTTCCTTTCCTGTTGCACAACTGTCCTTAGGTACTAGTCACAGTAACATCAGCCAATAAGAGCTGGTTTTCTTTTCTTTATTGGTGTTTTACTTCAATGTTATCTAGGTAACAATAGCTCCAGGAAATTCTGAATTTTTGGGATCTGAACTTGTATCTTGACATGAAGCGATGATGAGCTGGTCCTGATGTTTTCACACGGATTACATGTGTCCGATGTGTAAAGGCATTAAGCTGTAACTGTAAATTCGTGTGTGTTTTTGTTTTTTTTTTTCTTTTTAGTTTTTATCTAAATTCTTATCCTCTCTTCCAGCACCCATCCCACAGTGACTCCTCTTTGGCCACAGCCAGTTCAGAGGGAAGCCTGCAGGCAGCACTGGAAGAAGGGCTGAGCTTCAGCGTCTCCTCACCTCGATATCTGGATCTCCCCACACCCCACCTCTGCCCTGTCCCCAGCCACCCCTCGCAAGGCCAGACACCGACTACAGGAGACCAGGGCTGCTCTTTACTAAAGAGACACAGTACTCCTTTGACCCTCCAAGCCACCCGGAGGCACCAGAGGAGCCAGAGCAGCAGCAGAGGCGGCAGCACCAGCCCCGGTTGCCCCCAGCAGGACTCCGTGGACCCGTCAGATGAGGATGTTGGCACGGGGACAAACCGGGATGACTGCCGTCAAACCTTCAGCAGCGAGCACCTGTCAGAAACACTGAACAGTCTCTCCCTTACGTCACTGTTTACCCCGGACTCTTTGGCACCCCCGCTGGTGAAGAAATGCAACAGCACAGGGTCTCTGGACCTAACGAATCTGTCTGCCCGGAGTAAAGATGGCCACCACTTTCATGGCATACACGTCCATGGTTTCTTATCCAACCCCTTGACAGAGGGAATGGCAAGAGGTGAAGAGCAAGACATCACAGGCCTCAGCATGAAAAGCAGGCGTCAGACCGCAGACACATGCTCCAGGAAAAACAGATGAAACACTTGTTGCCTCTCTGTAGTGGAACTCTTTAACCATTTGCATTTCTGGACCTTGAACAGAACAGGGAGAGATTTTTAATACACGTCCTGTGAACCGGAATCTGAAATTCTCTCTTGTCTTTATTAAATCATTCGTTCTCTCTCTCTCTCTGTTTAGGATCAGTCATTTCTCAAAAGATTCCAGTCGCTTCTGAGTTTTAGCATCATTTCTCTTACACAGGATATACGATTGCTCTTTGCTAGGTCTATACAATAATGTCAAGGAGCTCAGCTTTTGTGTTAACAGGACTGAGCCTTTGAGATGTGGCAGATCCTGGGTTTTATATTATAGCCATCTTGAGAGAATATTCAGAAAGCCATTACAGAGACAGCCCTGAAAATTGCAGTGATTTGTGAACATTACAAAGGCGGTGTTTTCTAGACGAAACTGTTAAGAAGTTCAATCCTCTCTAAGGACCGGGTTCACTTTACTCAATGCGGCCTGAACCATTGTCCAAAAACCCTGTTGTCAAAATTGGACGGATGGCAAACTCGGAAGCTTCTTTTGAGGAAGAACTGAACTTTGTACAGTTTTCTTTTCGTGTTTTTTTGTAATGTCCATGGCTAATAGTAGCATCAACCTTTTTTTTCTTTGGAAGATTTGGCGGATGATGGAAAAGTTGTCTTTTGTTTTGTTTTTTCCAACTTCAACATTTTGAAGTTGCGTGAATGTACCCGCTTCTGTCTCCATTTGTGAGAAAGAGGGAGACCAAGACAAGCAATGAGCCTGGCTAGTCTGAACAGTGACAGATGGCCTCTTTGAAAAGAAGAAGACTGTGAATGCTGCTGAGAATGCGTGTGGGTAATTCATGGAAGCACTGGCCACTTTCAGAGTGGACTCTGTATTTTTTGCTTTCTGCACACCCATGAAAGGGCTAAAATGTATTTAAGTGTAGACCTGGGCCAAATACAATTGACAAATAATCTTTTGCTACTATACCTAACACCACGTTTGACAATGGCACATCCATTCCTTAATCAGACCTCTCTGATGCTAGTAATGTAAAACAGCTTTGAAGCTAAAGTGACTTGGGAGACTGGAAGTTGGATGCTAAGTTAAATGTCTTTAAGACTTCCAAGCACCAGCTTCCTGCAGACCACTGTATCAGAGCCTATAGACGTATACTGAGTCATACCAAAACAAAAGAAGATTTCCAAAAATTGAAGTTAATCTGATTGGTTATCTGATAAACTTTCAGGATGATAACTAAGTCCCAAAAGCCCCGTCTGTCTATACAAGTCACAGTGTCCCCAACAACACACAGTTCCTGTTCTGGCCAGCAACCATATTAATGTTTTATATCCACATGATGCTCGTCTGCACAGTGAAAGTGTATGCCACATCCAGCTGATTGACCTCCTACAGCTGGTACTCGTTCGCACTGCTGCTGCTCCTGGTTTGGACGCACAAACAACTGAAACATTGTGGAAAAACATGGTCAAGTAATATTAATGCGATGTTCCAGATGTACACCACACTCAAGTAAACTGGTCGGGACTCCAGTGAACCTCATCAGTCATACTGCACTGTGTCCTGGGTGTGTATAAACGTTGGTAGTAAGTGTAGTGAGTGTGAACGTAGCAAAAAAAAGAAAACTTTGAACTTTTGGCTGGCATAGGCTTGTTAAGTTGTACTTTGAACAAAGTGTCTATCTTTGGATAGGCTCTGCTTTTGTACCCGCAGCCTTAGCCCGCTGACACGCAGCCACCTCTTCAGTTCTATTATTGTCACGAGTACAGGCCCTTGTTTGAGTGCCCTGTGGCAGGGCTAATCACTAGGTTGGTAACACGTCAATAGACCGTCCCTCATTTGAGTCACCCAGAAGCACTCCTGTTTCAGTCTGAAACAAAAGAGCACCTATTGTCTTATACGTGCGTGCTGTTCTCTGAGCCGGGTGTTGGCATTTGAAGCAAACCAGACGAGATTTAACGCAGTCTTTAAATCCTTCCGCCTGTTTTAAATGTACCTGAGTCTCTCAGTAGTGGAGCAGGCTGCCTGGCATGTGCATGGGAAACCCAAGGGATGGTTTCTTCTTAAAGAGTGGGTGTACAGATTAGTGGGAATTCAGCAAATGGAAATCACTGTTTTGTTTGCTGCTTTAAACCCAAATGTTTATTTGACTCAGGTCTGCTTGAGTGTAGCAAGACAGTAGAAAAAAAATATATACTATGACAAGCAATGTGGTCCACGTGGATGTAGTTTGAGCACATGTTTGTAATTTTATCAAATTGTGATGATCATCATAGAATAAATCCCGAGCAGGTAGACCTCAGGTGGACCTATATGCACCTCATGCATTGCATCAGCACATATAGCACACACACACATCCTGAAGCACATACACACACACGCATATCACACAAAGATGTCAGCGTCAAAACACTGCAGGATGCTTCTGTGGCTGTTTGAGAAGAGGCAGAAGAAACCTCGGTGTTTAATCTCTTTCTCTACTTTGTCTTCATTCCCCTCCTTACTCCCTTCCAATTCTATTATCTCCTTTCCACAAGAAGCCAGAGTACTAAATGACTATTGACTACCCACCTCTAATCGAGATATGCAATATGCTACAGTAGATGTACAGTTAGATGTATGGGATTCATAGAGGTAGGCAATATGGTGAGAGAAGATTATATTTATGAATTCATGTATTCGAATAAAATGTCACCAAAATTCAAAGGTCACTGAAAGGATGATGTATTCATGTATTCCAGAGTGTGTGTTCTCTCTTTTTTCCCTCCATCTCCTCGACACGGTTTTCTTTTTCCCAAATGCATGTAGGTTATTTTTGTTTTCCAAAATGTCATTCTAGTGTCATATAAAAGTGAGATAGCTTTTCAACAACCTCCGACTCCTGAAGTTGTTCTTTCGAAATGAGGTTTGAGTGAATTCTCTTTCTCTTCCTTCAAGGTTAGGGTTAGGGGGTCAGCGATTAATGCGAGCCTTTTTCACGCGTCACTCTTTAGTTCGTCAGTCTGGGACTGTGCTCATAAGGATGATAATATCTGGAGAATGATCTAGCACGAGGTTTAACTGCATTTGTTTGTTTTGATTAACTTTATTTTGAACAACAAAACCTGATATTTGCATGTATTATAAGTCATGCAGTACTAATACCACAAATAACCCGCTGTAAATGCTCTGCATGCACAACCTATCTAAAAGATTTAGAAAGTCTTTTTGTTTTTTATCCCCAACTTTCCCATTGAATCTTGTGTGTTTGCATTAATCTCTGTTTATTTCTCTTTTGATTTTTACAATTTATGAAGCATTTCTGCTTCAGCGTGTGAGGGGGACTGTCGTTGAAAGCGTGTCACGGGGTCAACTGTTTGGTCTTTGTTGTTCAGCGTCATCGTGCCTTGTTCTCACACCTGTGGGTTGGTCAACTCACAATAGAAATTGTCATGTTTCTTTTGGCAACTTCGGGGACCTCCAAAAGCCAGCCGAGTTCCGTGGAATATGTGCTCAAAATCCGGAGCGCGCCACGGCTTCCAGCGGAGCTCCTCCTCCAGCTGGGCGAGGGCTGCCTCCTGGTGCTCATATAGCTGAGAGCGGTTTGCTGGGTCCATGTAATGGTCGTAGTCTTCTGTCATGTTTCGGCTGTGTGGCAGGCAGGAGAGGACCCAAACGCAAACTCACGGGGACAGAACTTGAACTCAAAAGCACAGCTTTAATTGCTGGAAAAATAGAACCCAGGTAATACAAAACTAAACTGGGAAAGCTAATCATAAAGTATACCAGGAGACACGGGGAGAATCACTCACAGCATGAGGGAGACTACGACACTGACAAAGAGAAACACAGGGCTTAAATACACAGAGGGATAACGAGGGAATGAGACACAGAAGGAGAGCACAGCTGGGAGTAATCAGGCTGGACGAGACAGACGCAAAACTAGAAACAGAGACATGGACCTTCAAAGTAAAACAGGAAACACACTGACTGAACTCTAAACATGCAAACTTAACAGCAACTGAGAAGACAGACTATAGGGACCAGAAACATGGTACAAAGAGGTCACAGTAGACACAACATTGAACACAGGAAAGCCATATTACAAAGCCAAAGAACTAAACCTATGATAACCATAACTGAAATCTAGGGAAACAAGAAACAGTACAACAAAGGACTCAAAACATACTCCATAATATAAAAAACATGAGATTTCTTCAAAATAAAACAGGAAACATGAGAGGCAGACATGACAACATAAGACAACAGACATGAAACACATGAAGGGCAAGGGAGACTTCACAGGGGTTGAAAACACAAGGGGGAGCTAATAAGCAAATGAACATAGGAAACCTAATAAGCTTAAACATACACTATGAACATCAAAATGAACTAAAACTCAAAACACTGGGTCATAAGACCCAGGATCGTGACAGAAATGGGCGCTTCAGAGAGCTGACACGCTTACCTAATCCAGTTTAATAAATGTCTGTTTATTGAGTCTTTCATTTATGTGCAATACTGTGCAAAACTTTTGAGCCACCCCTCAAATTTTTTTTCCCCTTTTCATTTACAGTATATAAAGCCAAACCAGAGTCAGTATAATTCTAAAGTCAGTGTTGCCTAATATCTCTTTAGAAAGCTTTCTTGTAATTCCTTTAAGTAGTCTTCAGGAATAGCTCTACATTATCCTTGAAAGACATTCAAAGCTCTTCTTTGGAGCTTTGAAGCGTTTGTTCCGTTACAGTCAAGATGATCTCATGCTGCTTCGATCATTTTAAGGTCCAGGTATGCTTTTACTCCATTGGAAGTGTTTTTGGGTTCATTGTCAAAGCACATTGTTCTGTGCTAATCACACACGGCTGCCTAAAATCCTGCCCCGAACCATGACCGTAACATCCACGAGGTTGGCAGAACTCGAGGTTTCCCAGTAGAACATTGCCCAAAGCATCACAACGCCTCCAACAGCCTGCCTTTTTCCCAGAGTGCATCCTGGTGTCCCCCAGCTAAGCAACAGACATGGAACCAGAAGGGGCCCAGCTCTGATTCAGACCAGGCACCCTTCTTCGTTGCTCTGCAGTCCATTGTTGGTGCTTTAGGTGGCAAACAGCATCACCATGGGTACCCTGACTTGTCTGCATTTGCAGCATCTTAAGAAACAAACTGTGATGCTTTCTGTAATCTGTCAGATCCACATTCACATTTTGGGCAGTTTGAGCTCCATTAGCTCGTCTATTGGATCAGGCCACATGGGTCAGCCTTCGCTCCCTACCTGCACCAGTGAGCCTTGGCCGTTCATGACCCTTTTGCTGGTTTACCACTGTTCCTCTCTGTTGAATGACTTTTGGTACACACTGGCCATCAAAGACCAGGAACACCCCAGTTTAGAGATGACCCAGTTGTCCAGGCATCACAGTTTGACATTTGTCAAATTCACTAAAATCGTTACGCTTGCCCATTTTTCTGCTTCAAGCTCATCCAACTTTGAGGACAAAATGTTCAGTTGCTTCCTAACATATCCCACCCAGTAACAGGTGCCATGATAAAGAGATAATCAGTAATGCTATCACTTCACTTCTGATCCTGATTTTTTTTTTATTTTAATTTATGTATTTTTTGCATATAGGTCGTGCCAGATCTTTTCTGTTCTGTTTTATTTTGAGGCTGTCTTGCATGCACAGCATGTTTATATCAATTTTCACTGACATTCAAGTCAGAGGACTGACTGCCGCTCTAAAAGCTTTCACTTTCTGGTCTGACTGAAGCATTTGCATTTAGATTTTGCTTATATTTGGCAGACTCTCACTAAATCCCCTCAGATGTAAAAAAAAAAAAATCCCTAAATCTGTGCACGTCACATGTAGCGCTTGCGTACACGCAAAGTGGAATATTTCTACCAGCATCATGTGGACACAGCACTTAGGTATGATGCCCCATGTAACATTGTACCACCTCTCCAATCACTGGGGATCGATTACATGGTTATGGTTACATCACATGGTTATGTTCTTCATCTGCTTGTCACATGTCACAATTACTTTTTTCCACTTATTTAATTATAAAAATGTATAAATATTTAAAGAAGCCCACATTTATACAGCCTCTTTGCTCCAGCGGGTTACATTTCATACTTTTGACTGCAAACAGCTGTAAAACGTATTCTCTGTATCCCCCTTATGTAACTCCCCATCCCTCCATCCATCCTCAGTTCCATTCAAATCCACATTAAGCACCTCCACTCTTTTCTCTGATGCCTCTCTCCCTTTCATCCTTATTTTCCTCTCAGATCTCGCTCAGGCCCAGGTCATTACAGCACAGAGCTGCCAACTCTGAAATAAATGTCATTAGTGAAATATATTTGACACAGCTTTCCTATCACATAAACCCCAGTGGAAATTAATGCTAACTCTATTTCCTGCTCATTTCTTGGTGGTGGGAGAACAAAGCAGCCAAACTTTTCTCATATACCAACAAACGTGGAGTTGAGCTAAACTAAGATGCACAACAATGTCTCTTTGGTCAGAAGAATAATGCACTTACATTTGTGGGCATGGCTGGATTACAGCACCAAGGTGCTTTGGAGCAAAAGTGTGATATGGTCCTCAGAGCATGTTGTATGTTTCCTGTTTCCTACAGGTACAAAGAAAAGAAAAAAGAAAAGAAAAGAAAGAAAAGGGAGAAAGAAAGAGGGAAAGACAAACAGCGGGGAAGAGGAACAGTGATAAAGGGCAAAAAAACCAAAAACCAACAAAACAAACAGACAAAAAATACAAATATCAATCACCTGGATCACCTGTTGAGAAAAAAAAAGAGAAAACAAACAAAAAAAGACTAATATAATAAACAACATCATCGCGAGGACCTATGTGAATATATCAGTAAATGCTAAATATTAAACGTTATTGCATTATTGTGTAGGATCAACAGCGCACAGTGTGCCTTGAGGTAGGAGCCAAAAAGGGTGTAGTTTGTGTGTGTGAGCACCCGTGTGTACACCTGTGAGCATGAACGCGCTTGTATTTAAAAGGTTCCTACATGTAATGATCTGTTAGAGGGTGTGGGGGGCACAACCCCATCCTCCAGTCCATGAAGCAGGTATGGAGGAGATCAAGATTCCAGACATCCAGAGGCCCTCAGAACACAAGAGACCAAGGAAGACCAACAGAGGGGCAGCCGCACCACTATCCCAGAAAGAGCTGAGGAGAGCCCCAGATGAGGGGTCACTCAGCAGCCCCGGAGCAGAAGCCAGGGGGGGTTGCAGTGACGTGCCCGTGAGCTCCGCCGGCAGCCAGCTGTGCCAGAGTGACCGAGCCGCAGGTTGAGGGCACCCCACCCCCCGAAGGGGCCGAGCGAGCCCCAGGCCCCGACAAGCAGCCACCAAGAGTGAGCCGGTGCGTACAACATCCAACCCGGCTTAAAAAGTATTTTTACTGTACACAATGATGGGTGAAATGTTGTTAACCCTTTTAATTAGTATTGAAGGGTTAATCTGCTCTGAGGGACAAGTTTTATTCACATGAACAATGGGCCAAAAACTGTGCAAATGAACAGAAAATCTGAGTACATCATGGAGGAAGCATTGGAAAATTTTTAGCAGCTTTAATTTGAATGAATGAAAAGCTGGCTGGCTGCTTGTTGTGTCCCAATTTCAAGATTATTACCCCTCTTAGGTCTTAAATGGTGATAGGTGCTAACCCTAACTCTACCCTGCCCCTACATTTTGAAGGACAAACAGATTCTTTTTCTTTTCGTGTCAGCTAGAATAATGATGTTCTTGGTTTCCTGATTTCCAAGACATAATTTCATAAAAGCAAAAAATTACATGCCATCATTTAAAGTTAAGATTTTATGTGAATTACAGTTTTTCTTTTTTGTCTTGCAGATGTCCATCCATCCATTTTCTTCCCTCTACATGGGGCCGGGTCGCGGGGGCAGCAGCCCAAGCAGAGAAGCCCAGACCTCCCTCTCCCCAGCCACTTCCTCCAGCTTATCCAGGGGAATACCAAGGCGTTCCCAGGCCAGCCGAGAGATATAATGTCTCCAGCGTGTCCTGGGTCTGCCTCGGGCCTCCTCCTGGTGGGACATGGCTGGAAAACCTCACCCTTGCAGACGTTTACAATTTAAAGCGTGAAAGATGAAATGTTAGAGAAGCATACAGTATATGGACAAAAGCACTGAACCACTTACACATTACACACGCAGGACTACTCTTCTGCAGGATTTCTGCCCACTCATCCAGAAGAGCACATCCAACACTGCTGTTGGATTTGAGGGCCGGGCTCACAATCTCTGTTTCAGTTCATCCCAAAGGTGTCCAATGGGGCTGAAGTCTCTCCTTCAGGCTCTCGGTGGGCCAATCAAGTTCTTTCCAACAAAGAACTTGAAAAAAGCAAAAAACCTTTTGGTAAGCTTAAGCAGAAGTGGGGCTAAAACATGAAAATATCACATCTCAGTGATGGAAAAATTCACAAAAGCATCACAAAAATGTTTGTCCATACTGTAGCCATGAGGAGCTCTGGTCAGTTCGGCTATAATCATTACACTTATAAGAAATCCCAGAAGAATAATACATATAGCTGTGTTAATAAAAGCCATCTTTCTCATTTGTGATTAAAGCAAACTTCAAAAGTACAGCCAGTACGGGCACATGATTGGACGTTCTTTTGACAAGGACAGTAAGTGATGACGACAGGCGAATGCGCTGTCAGCGAAGCCAACATTTCTCATTCCATATTATTGCTTTGGTCCCAGGACATAAAAAGACTGCACTAGTTCAACAAAGTCACATCTCTGAGCAAAGGCAGTCTTATTTGTTATTCATGGAAGGCAGCCGCTACAGGCACACGAACTTTAAGGGGCCGCTTGTGTCCACACCAACCCAACTCAGAATTAGTGCAACCCAGAAGTGCATGAAGCAGACCTCTCCTTGCACTCACACTCTTGGAGATCTCCAGGGACAGCTCTGCTTTATCAAACGCAGCAAGTAAACCTACTGTCAAAACCTAATAAACCATTAAACCAGTGTCAAACTGCTGCAACAGGAGTGATCTGACGCCAGGGAGAAATATATAGAACCAGCTGGGAGGGAGGATTTGATTCAGCTCAGTTCAATTCAATTTATATCGCATCAAATCATAAAAACAGTCACCTCAAGGTGGTTTATACTGTAAGGTAAAGACTCTAAAATAATAATAGATAGTTACTGATAGCTGAGACCAGGTGGAGCAGCATCTAGCACAGACTGAGGACACATGTCCACCCACTCTATTCCAAGATGTGAGAATATATTTCAAGCATGTGCTCTTTTTAATTCTCAGTTTTATGCAATAACCATAGGATGTATGTTTGGTAATTATCTCTCAATAAAGCTGTTTTCTTTGTTGGAGTTTGCCAGTACCACAGTGGGTCCAATTTATCTTCAGGCACAGGAAGTTATGATCGTGTACTCCAAAGTCATTTTTTCATAGTAAGCTTTACTATTAATTAGTTTTTATCCATCAGAAGATAAGTTGCTAATGTAGTCCAAGAGTACTCCTGTAGCTTTTATCTTCAGAATTTTCAAAGGCTGCTCCTAAAGCTGGATTTACAGTCTGAACCGCACGACTGTCCATCATCTCTATGAGGTTAGCTGTCAGTCAGAGCCAGTTTGAAAGATTTTTTCCACACCACATTTGGAAAATGGTTTTATTTATTGTATAACAACCAGTCAGTAAACTGTTTGTTTTTTTTTACTGGAGAAGGGTATTCTGTGTGAAAACATGGACAGTGCCCTTACTCTTAGACATCTTCCTTAGAAACAGTGGTAGTGTTTCGCTTAGCTGTACACAAGTAAAAAAGAGATGCAAACAGCCGAGCAAAAAAACAAACAAGAAGACAGCTAGAGAAGCTAGTTCACAAAGTTTCTAATGCTGTCCTAAGATCCAAAGTGTTTTTATATCCAATGTTATTCTGCTTAATGGTAGCATGGATACTGAACAGCAAACATTTTATGCAACCGGAAGCAACAACTGCAGTAAGGTATGAAATGAAGAGCTCTCCAGCTTCACAGCAATATAGCCAACTTCACACTGTTACATGCTACAACCACACACTAGCAACGGCACTGTGTCCACAGAATAAAAGATGGAGGGAGAGCTTGTGATGCCACACAGTGGCTCTTGAAGCTCTATTTGAGGGCGCAAGATCAGCTATTTGGTGGTATCGGATTGCCAGTTTCGTGGTCTGGTTGTGTTACCACAGTAATCACAGTCAACCCTTATCTTTCTTCTGATTGGCTGCCTTGTAAACAGAATCTTTGCACAGCGCATGTGTGTTGCTACCATGTTCACAGTCAGACCTGTACAGAAGAAGGAAAAACATAATAGAGTCCCATTAAACAGTAGATGCCTGCCCCTCGCTGAGCCTGGCTCTGCTGGAGGTTTCTTCCTGTTAAAAGGGAGTTTTTCCTTCCCACTGTTGCCAAAGTGCTTGCTCATGGATGTTGGTCTGATTGTTGGGGGTTCTCTGTATATTTGTATGGTCTTTACCTTACAGCTTGTTGTGACTGCTGTTGTAATTTGGCACAAAATAAATAAAATTGAATTGAATTCATTTCAAATGAAAGCGATACAAACAGGGTTATGACTGTTAATGACTCAAACCTATTTCCATCTTCATATTTGCAGATGGGAAACTATTTAATCAAAACATGATTTGCCTTTTTTTTTTTTAACCAGTCTCCTAGAAAAAAGCTGAACAGACCTTCAAACCTGACAGAGAGCTGGAAGGCAGCTCCCAGCTGCAGCAGCCTGCCAGATGTTGACCAGCTGTGATGGTTGCAGAGCTTCATGGGTATTTTTTCTGTTGATCCTCCAAAATCTGTATCTGTGTGTGTGTGTGTGTGTGTGTGTGTGTGTGTGTGTGTGTGTGTGCTGAGTTTCACAGCATACATTAAAACGTGTGTTCCTGCCACTTCAGAGGAGATCACCTGCAGTGGGTTTCACCTCTTAACTGGGATCTTGAATTTAAAAAAAAAGTCTAATTAGCTGTTGTCACCATTAAACGTTAAATTTCACACGAGTCAGTAACAAGTGGTCTTACACACACAGTGTGAATGTCACTCTTCACAGACTCTAGACTCACTGACTCACTGACTCAGGTCGGGCACTTGAGCAACCAGCTTAACTTCTGAAAGACTCAGGCTGCATAATGAGAATTAATTGCTTCAAATGCCCCTTGAAAATATTTCCCCCAAAGAATAATTCAAAGACTCCAACACACCAGCTTATTTTCAAAGGCAGCTCCCATCCTGCCATCTGTGACTTTGCAGCTCCAGCACTGAATTAGAACATAACACGATAACCAAAAAATTACCCTCTTTTGAAAAATGTACCAGCTCTACACAGTGGAGTAACAAGAGTAGAATCACAAATTTAATTTGTTTTTGAATTCTGTCATTGTCATGTCAGAAAAGACAAAGCCAGTGAAGGGGCCGGCAGTGGTAAGCACCGCTGTTATTTCTTCAGGGAAATACTGAGATAGTTTTAGCTATGGAGGAAAGGAAGGCAAGTCACAGATGCATGTGTGACAAATCATGTGTGACCACTCTATAGAATTTACAGTGCAATAACAAGATAAGAAAGCTCTCAATTTAATTTGTATTTCCATTAAGAAAAGCATTTAACCGTCAGAGAGTGAACTTTCAGTCAAAGATAGCCAATTAATCAGTGAAACGGCTGCACGTGTGTTTCCTTCTCTGTCTGCTGTACAATAAGACGCCATCAAGAGCAAAAAAAGGAGGAGGCTGTACAGCGCGACATGCAATTACTACCCCTACACCCCCGATCTCCTGCTCAGGCTTAACTTAAAGCTCATAAACCAAAGCCATATTCAGCACGGTGTAGGCTGAGACAAAAGAAGAGGGTTCTTAAAATGAGCTCTGTGGAAGCGCCAAGCACGCGCGTGGACTGGCACAAAGGCTTCTTCCTTCTGCAGCCAACGTGGACTGGGAGACAATGGAAGAGTGATGGCCTCTGTATCTCTGCTGGCACAGGCAGATGCACCGACTCGTGCACGTATGGACACATTGAATGTGCTCGTACGCTCTTACAGAGCCCGTCACACAAACCGACAGCTTTGCTCTTCTGTTTGTTTAGAGATTGTATTTACACATCGGTGTATACCTTGTAGCTGTGAATGCGATGATTGACACCCGCTTCTATTCTTGTCAACCCATATGCATTTCTACCATCCACATAGATGCTTTTAGCATCGCAACGTGTGAATAATGCTATAAAGAGTTGTAAAGTGTGGGTCTTTTGTTTATGTGCACTGTCAGTTGATGGAAATTATGGTGAATTATGGACGTGTTCTTTCCTATTACAACAAAACAACAACCGAAGTTAAGAAAAGGAAATATTTCAAGATCAGTTACAGTATATAAGGAAATGCTTCACATTTAAGGTAATAAAACACAACATAGTAGTTTATGGTCGAATTTATGTTGGCTCCGAGAGGTCAAGCACACAACAACTAGCAGTTTAGAAAACAGAAAAATGCTACAAAAGCACACAAAGCAGAATGGAAGCTGAATAAACCATGATGAAAAAAAAAATGTTGTAAAAACTTTAAAGAAAACCTCGAAAAACAAAAGAGAAGTGATTTTGGGGAGAGAATAGTAACGGAACAGCTTTGCCAGTGACAAGATAGGTAAGATAGCTAACAGCAATATGTGTATCATGGTTTGTCTGGGTTAGGTTTGTCTGGAGGAAGGACCCAAACGCAGAACTCACAACATGGGAGGATAACTGAAAACAGCAGCTTTATTGTTAGGAAATTGACGATGGCATAAACTCAGAAAAATAAACAAAAACCCTGAACATATTAACTATGGACTGAAACACCGGAAAACTAGAACTTAAGCCGGACCACAAGAAAACAAACCAGGAACCAAGAAGCTTGGACTCTAAACAGGAACACAAGGGACACACACAGCAGTGAGAGTGTACAACACAACAAAGGGCAAACGAAACACAGGGTTCGAGTAACGAGTTAAGTAACGAGGAAACAGGAAACAGGAGGGAAACACAGCTGGGGCTAATCAGACATAATTAGGGGTGGGTTTTGATAATCAATTTAGCGATTAAAATTGATTCTGGCTTGGATAACGTGATATCGATTCATTAAAATCCTGAATCGATTTTTTTAATATTAATTTATTTTGCCCGAAATGCCAGAATCTCAGGTTAAACCTCACGAAATTTCAAGAACCACCAAACAGCTAAAACAGTAAATGAGAGCAGGCAGATTCTGCACAAACATGTAAACACAAAGCTCGACCCGCCGATGGATCAGAATCAGTGAGGTGTCGCCTTTCTCACCCGACGGCACGGACACGGTCGGGGCTGAAAGCCAACAGCTCGCTGATTCCGATGTTTCGGCGGGCCTGCGCTTTGTGTTCACGCCTTTTTTGCGCTGATTCTAAAGCTGTTAGTTTTATCTCTCTCCAAACATTATTGACTGAATCAACAGCAAAAGAAGATCCAAACTACGCTTCACAAAAACATTGTCATGAATTTCCTCTTACTTTTGCTGTTTTGCTTCCACCACAATAAAATCACACTTCATGAACAGCTCTCTCTCTCTTGCTCTCGCTGTACTTCAAGAACAGTTTCCCGTCTAAAAATCTGTTTTCTGCATTATTCGCTTGCTTGTTACGCACAAGTCTACCGTTGTTTACAGCGCTGTCGGCCGCTGTTTTTTTTCCCTTTTAGTTACTTCCGAAAAGAAGAACTCATTTCTGCTGTTCAATAGGCTACTGAACAAATGTAAACTTTTTAAAATTATGCAAAATGCAAAATGCTGTGTCTCTAATAAAACCGCTGTAACGTCAGAGGTAACGTTCATGTGTTGATTAATGGTTTTCTTTCGTTTTTGATGTACTGCAGAATATTTTTATAAAATCCCGGGCCAGGAAAACCACCTTCATGTTTTTCTGTGTTTTATCTTCAGCTACTTTGACACAAAGGCATCTGCTGTGATGCTCACACCTTTGATAAAGTCTGGAAAGTGTCAGCTTCCTTTTTATAGATACAAAAATATGTAAATGTACTGATCTGAATTATAATATTTCTGACTGTCTGAGGCAAAATTTCCCAGATTTAAATCGAATCGAATTGAATCGAATCATGGATCGAATTGAGCCTTGTGAATTGGAATCGATTCTACAAATCAGTGATGATACCCAGCCCTAGACATAATGAGACAAGTGGAAGCAAAACTAGATACACTGCGCACAGGAGAAGGACTATCAAAATAAAAAGGAAACAAGAGACATTCACAAAGATGCAGACTTAACACAGAGACAGAGCTGACTGGGGAGACATGGAGACAAGATGAGAAACGTGGAACACGCTGAGTGGAAAGAAGCAGGAACCTAAAGTCTAAGAACAAAGAATATAAATTAATCCACAACCACAAAACCCTGACAAAGTATCTACAGTCTTATTGTCCATCTGAAGGGAGGGAGAATGTAACTGGTTCCTTTTGTCTGTTTGTCTATTTGTTAGCAGTTTAGTTTAGTTTTAGTGCTGTCAGCATTAATCTTGTTAAAATGACGTTAACGCCATAACCGCAGCAAATCTCCGTTAGCGAGTTAGCGCAGATCGCCCGTGCATAGGGCTACACAGCATCAACACGTTAGCGCGGTTAGCTCGTTATCGTTGATGTGGTTATGGCGTTAACGTCATTTTAGATTAACATCAACAACACTATTTTTAATATATAATTTTTACATTTTGTGTGATGATAGATACCAATAACAGCGTGGGCTGATTAATTTTGGTGAAAATCGGTCAAGGTCCCACCAAATGTGAAAACCAATTAAAAACTCCATAATACCCACAATTCTTCATCAATTGTCTTCAAACAAATCTTTTAACTTAAATGTTTTAACAATACACATGGGGGTGAAGGACAGTAGACCTCGAAAAAAATCTTTTCAGGAAACCATATCTAGTAATATATCACATTGATAGAACTGCAGAACACACTTTTTATTTTTTCAGTAGAATACCCTACAACATCATAACTGATTGATGCCAGCATGTTGTAATAAAACATAAAACATCAAAGTTTTAGTACAGCTCTTGCCCTTCGGGGGAGTGGCGCTCTCTGAGTGCTCTTTCATGAATGATGTGATTAAAATACACAATAGCTGCATCTTTTTCTTGCTCACTGATGAATCTTCTGCTTTTTTTAAGCATGTCTCAGTTCAGTGTTTGATTTCTGTCACCTCGGCAGCTGGTCTGTCTCCAAAGACGCTTGTGTTGTGTTTTGTGAGATTTTGCAGTTTTCTTAAGTTGCAGTGCAATTGCAGCTTTACAGAGTGACATCCAGTACAGTTCCAGTCGAACTTATTTCCAAGTCATGTTATAGGAAAAATGTATACAGGGTGGGCCATTTATATGGATACACCGTAATAACATGGGAATGGTTGGTGATATTAAAGTCCTGTTTGTGGCACATTAGTATATGTGAGGGGGCAAACTCCTCTAGATGGGTGGTGACCATGGTGGCCATTTAGAAGTCGGCCATCTTGGATACAACTTTTGTTTTTTCAATAGGAAGAGGGCCATGTGACACATCAAACTTATTGGTAATGTCACGAGAAAAACAATGGTGTGCTTGGTTTCAACGTAACTTTATTCTTTCATCAGTTATTTACAAGTTTCTCTTTGTTCACAGCCATTGACATGTCGAAGAGGTTAACACGTGAGGAGCAGATCGAAATTGTGTTGATATCTGGTGAACGCAGTAACCGGGTCATTGCAGCAGATTTCAATGCAAGACCACCTGTCATGACACCACCCATCTCCCATGCTACAGTTAGCAAACTGCTTGCTAAGTTTCGTGAAACTGGTTCAGTGTTGGATTTGCCAAAATGTGGACGCCAGAAAACTGTCACTAATGACCCTTAGAACTGAAGAAGCTTCTCGGATGAGAGGTGAAACGTCTTCAAGCAACTCAAGGAAGTCCAGACGCTTTTCTTTCTAAGCTCCTTAGACTACGATGACCTGGGTGTCTGAGAACCTTCACAGACATATGTCACTAATGAAGAAACTTCAGTGGCTGTCTTAGCTTCATTCAGCAAGAGCTCACAGCGTAGCACTCGCTGCATGTCACTGGAGAGTGTCATTAGTCAAACATCCCTTCGGCAGATATTAGCTACTCACAAATGGCACCCTTACAAACTCCAGCTACTGCAGCATCTCAACGAGGATGACCCAGATCGGCGCACAGAATTTGCAGAATGGGCAAAACAAAAATTGGAACAGGATCCTCAGTTCACGCAGAAGATTTTGTTCAGTGATGAGGCAAACTTTTATGTGAATGGTGAAGTTAACAAACAAAACCACTGCTATTGGTCTGACACTAACCCACATTGGATGGATCCCTCCAAGACTGTTGGAACAACAGAAGTGATGGTTTGGTGTGGTAAATGGGGTACAACGATATGGGGTCCATTCTTCATCAATGGAAACCTCAAGGCCACTGGATATTTGAAATTGCTAAATGATGATGTGTTTCCCTCTTTGTGCACTGAAGCTGGCACGTTGCCTGAGTTTTTCCAGCAACATGGTGCACCACCACATTATGGGTGCCAGGTACTAACAGCCTAGATGAACAGATTCCTGGAAAGTGGATTCGTCGTTGTGGGCCAGTTGAATGGCTGATCTGACCCCTTAGACTTTTATCTTCGGGGTCATCTGAAGGCAATTGTCTATGGTGTGAAGCTACGAGATGTGCAGCACCTGAAACTATGGATACTGGATGCCTGTGCTGGCATTTCTCCTGCGGTGTTGCTATCAGTGCGTGAAGAGTGAGAGAAGAGGGTTGCATTGACAATCCAACACAATGGGCAGCACATTGAACACATTTTATAAGTGGTCAGAAACTTGTAAATAACTCATGAAAGAATAAAGTTACGTTGAAACCAAGAACACCATTGTTTTTCTTGTGACATTACCAATAAGTTTGATGTGTCACATGGCCCTCTTCCTATTGAAAAAACAAAAGTTGTATCCAAGATGGCCGACTTCGAAATGGCCACTATGGTCACCACCCATTTTGAGGAGTTTGCCCCCTCACCTATACTAATGTGCCACAAACAGGACTTTAATATCACCAACCATTCCCATGTTATAACGGTGTATCCATAGAAATGGCCCACCCTGTACAAAAAAACCTCATAATCTTTCACCCTTGCAATTTTTAATAAACTGAACTTTTTCAAGTTCCACCAGCTGTGGAAAGCGTGTATGTTCATTCATACATACATGGATGGGGACATGACTAAATCTCCAATCAGAAAAATATCCATGCTTTTTTTTTTTCTTTTTCATTTTTGTATCCTCTCCACATGTTAATGTGTGGCACTGCAGTGTTCAGTGAAGGTCTGTTTCTATCCATCTGTCTTTAAGGGATGCAGAGCTCTGTGTCGATTCACTTGTTCTCTGGGAGTTTCCTCTGCATCTACATTCCTCTCCACAACACTCACCAGATGTTTGCTGTTAATTAGCAAGCTGACATGGCATATGTAGTGGTCAAGAGCCATCTCACTGAGCATTAAAATAGGTAAAGTGCTGTGGGTGCTGGAAATGAGTGGTTAGGTCATGGGAAATGCACGGTTGTCTGTGCCGGGGAGGTCAGGGCAAAACATTGTGGCCAATTAGTGGCTTAACAAGAGAAAAACCTATTTGCCGCCCTCTCTCAGTTCAATCTGTGGTCTGTCAATCTGCACCCAAACAACACAGGAGGGAGTTTTAATAAAGAAGGGGAAAAAACAGCCTACAAGACTTAACGATGAAAATGACAATGACAATTTTATTAATACAGCATATTTGATTATATGAAAACTCAATGTGCTTATTGCAGAAAAAGAAAACATGAAAGCCCCGTGTAGGTTTCCAATAGCATAAAGCGGTGAAAAGAGCAAGAGAACAAAACAACAGCACCTATTAAGTTTATTTCAAAGAAGCTTCCTTACATCTATTCATTATTCAAAACAAATTTTTTGGAGAGTTGATACATGCAGCCAGGAACAGCTCCCACAGGAGAAGATAACAGAGGCAGATAAAAGTGGGGAGGAAATAAGACGAAACCTAAACCAGAATCCATCTCTTTGTATCTAATCACACATCTATAAGATGAGAGATTAGATACAGTTAGAGGCTTTTTCCTCCTTCTTAAATTAAAAGGCAGCCACGAGCAGAGCACGAGCTCAAAGACTGCGAAGATGTTATATCATTCGTGCTGTGCAACACCCTAATTAACTAGCTAACCACGGGGAGCAGGGGAAAATATTTCAGTTAAAGTTCATTTAAGTGGAAAATATAAGAAACTAAGTCGTTTGCCCAAGGCGCTGTTGGTTTTGCTGTGTCAGAAATAACATATAAAACCTTTGGTGTTTTGTATATAGCTTTTACACGACCCCAGAGTGTCATATTTCTACTTATACAGCACTGAAAACCATCGAGTTTGGCAGCACTGTGAGTATACTGATTTGTGTCTTGAATTTTGCTAGGATCTGAATTTCAGTCACCGTAAAAGACTGATTCTTAACGCAGGGCTTCACACTGACTGTGTAAGTTTGCAGGACAAATTTTGCAGTGTTTATTTTTTGCTTGAGTTTTCAGACTTTTTTGCAAGAAAATAGCAGATCTGACCAATTAGACCACTCCATCTGGCAACAAGTGCACTTGTAGCTCAAAACTGACACCTGCATGACTATAGAAACAGTAACATAATGCTATTTTACCTCAGAACAAAGCTAGTTTACAGACCCTTCCAAAAATGAAACTAAGACTGAGCCAGTAACAGTAATATTCCCTTCACCCTGTGTGTTAGGAATCCTGCAGTAAGTTGAGGAAAAGCTCAGAATTTTCCAAATTGTCACTTATCAGTCTAAACACAACCGCCTGCGTCATTCAGTCACACAGTCATAATCTTATAGACATATTTTTTCACACATTTTCTTAGTGCCTTGGGTGTCATTTGTCGGTTTGTGGCTCAATCATATGCCTGTTAATAATACCTTCTTGAAGTTGCTGTGACACAATCGTATTCAGTGAAGGATTAAGGCTGTCAAGCTTTCCCTCTCAAGACATGACCAAGGTCAAGCACACCATCTGTGATCTGAATATGACTGAAGAGTCCTTTTGATTCTTGTTGTTAACAGCTCGATGACGGCTAACCCCTGTCACCAGCACCACCACGCATCCAAGATACAAGAATAACAAGACATCCAAATCCGGTTTTTGAACATTTCTACACATAACTCTGCATTATGACATCCTGACGGGCTGTGTATGGCACACACACACACACACACACACACACTGCACTGTAGCTAAACCACCTCATTCTTATGCATACACAAACACACGCAATTTGCCTACGGAAGAAAAAAACAACAACGGGGATGTCAAATTGTTCTCGTGGTGTTGTGTGGGAGTCATTATCATGTAAATAGGAGGAGAGGCTACACACAAGAGAAACTTAGACCCCTTTTTCTCATTTAGCTGCACTGGACTTCCTGGACTGATGCTTTTGTCTTTGCCATTAGCATGCAGCACTGCGGCACTCATCCTCCTCTTATTCCCCTGACAAGCCATTTAGCCTGGGAATTACAGTTTAACTGGAATTACAAATTATGTGACAGGGTTTTCAGAGGGATGCCCTCACCTCTCCATCTCACTGAAACGAGCTGGCAGGCATGCACAAGCACAAATTCTTATTTCTTTATTTTTACCAAAGCCAATGCCCTGTGTGAATGCAAATCAATAGTCGTTTACATTCTATGTGTTACACTCAAGTATAGTTTGAGTAATGGAAATTTTAATATAATGGCCACTGATAGGACAAAAGTGGAAGTAGATTTTGAAAAATGAAACTAATGTGTAACTGTCTTTAATTTACATCTTCTTCATAGACAGCAGGGGACAGCAAAAAAAAAAAATCCATAGAAGTTCATAAAAGTTGCATAAATTAAACGAGAAAACAGCTCTCTGCTCCCTGTTCTGGGACCTGATGGGCTCACTTGTTACTTTCAGGTGTTACTGAATAGAAAATTAAGCCAATTTTGTAAATAACGATCATTCTATGAATCAGCAAGGTGAACTAACATCATGATTTTTCCAGTTGTTGACAAATGTTCCAGCCCTCACGTCCTAGTTTAAAACATGATGACAGCTCAAGGCTGCATAACTGGACCTTACCAACCAACGAACCAATGACGTCGCTGTAGCTATGTCAATCTTTCCCACTATCTATGGGGTGAACATCAGGATGGTGTCCTTGTAGTGTCCTGGGAAGTAGGACATTAAGAACAACTACTCATCCCTACGTGAGTGTAACGGTTCATAACCTTGCAATCAATCGTTTATGTAGAGCCTCTCTGCTGGCAGATTTGATTGGACCCTTTAAATCCTGACTTCTTCTTTGCACTTTAATTACAATTATTCCTCAAACCTTGGGGTGTCAGTTATTAAGGAGGGCATGGAAATTTAGACTTTTAACTGAATTTTGACAAGTTCTCAAACTGTTGGTGCTTGTGGTTGTGAAAACACCAAAACTCTGGCAATTCAGTTCAGTTTTATTTATATATTGCCAAATCACAACACCACTCAACTCAAGGCAATTTATAATGTAAAGTCAAGCACAGGGAGAACCCCACCAATGACCTCCTATGAGCAAGCACTTGGCAACAGTGGGAAGGAAAACCTCCTTTTTAACAGGAAGAAGTCTCCAGCAGACCAATTGGAGTGAGAAAGACAAGATAAAAGACACACTGTGGAAGAGAGACACAGATCAATAATAACTAATGATTAGGAGAGAAAGAGTCTAAATAAATATCAACACTATTGAAAACAGCTGTACGTAATGGTACAAGTCTGAGGCTACGTCCACACGTACCCGGGTATTTTTGAAAACACAGATTTTTCTATGTGTTTGCACCTTTCGTCCACACGTAAACAGCGTTTTCGGTCACTGAAAAGAGAGATTTTTAAAAACTCCGGCCAGGGTGGATATTTTTGAAAATTCTGGTTTTGCATTTACGTGTGGACGAGAAAAACGGAGAAAACACACTGTCAAAGGTGTGCGCCTTTTTTGATGTCACACTGTGCGCCACATTATTGTTTTGGTGAAATGAATTTCTACAATACTGTTACTGTTAATTGTACTCTCTGCAGTGCTTAAATGCTTACATATACACACACAGTTACTGTCCCTCCACACATACGACTCGGTTCTGCTTCTATGCCCCATCCTTGTTTACTATTTCCCACCGAGGCTTCTAGACTTCTGATTGGCCAACATTTCTACACGGTTAGGAATATATCACCACCTGTTGCTTTGGCATGTTCCTAGCAGCGTTTTCCTCAATTTCTGTGTTTACGTGTGGACGGGATTATTTTTTAAAACGAAAACGGAAAATCTGCGTTTTCAAAAATACCCGTGTATCTGTGGACGTAGCCTGATTCTCAGTCTTAATGAATATACAGATTATGCATAGCGATTTCTTACATTATAGTCCAAGTTTCCCTAATTTAGTCAAGATTTTTGAATTTCTTTCAAATCAAGAGTCTAAGGACAGGAAAATAAAATGCACTTTTTTCTGGCTTGGGTATCTGCTGAGGTTGCTTTTAAGATTTTTCACTGTCTCAGCTACAGACAACCCCACAGATGTAAAGAAAATCTGAGATAAATCCAGTCATGGTATGACCTTTTTATGCACACAAAACAATAATCCATTCATTTCCTGCCACATTCTCTGTCTACTGTGTGTTTCTGTTTGGAACGGTGAACAAACATATGAATATATTATATTAAACATTATTACAGAGCTCACAGTGCATAGCAACCCCAAATAATCCCTGACTTTTTCACCAAGCTCATGAGGGGATGCATTAACATGGAGAAGCAATGGGAGAGAGGGCAAGCTCCAAGTTCAATCAGATGTAATTTTTGTCACTAGTCAACTTGGTGTTGTTTGATGAGAGCAGACGGCCTCTGTGCCTGAACCAATCAGATCAGTGAACCATGACTTCACTGTTCCCAGAACCCCATAATTCAGTATAATATCAGCTTATTGATTTAGCATCTGCAGGTCACCTTAGTCGCTTATTTTGCTGCAACATCATTTACTTACAAGATCTGAGTTTTTAATGTCAGGTGTAAGTTGTGCATCTTTAAAAATGAAATATTGTCACACTGACATGAGCAATAAGGAAGTGTGTCAATTCCCTTTAAGTACAACGAGTTCTGGAGCTTGTACTTTTCTTGTAATTTTAATTTTTGTCCAAATGGTAGGTGGACAGCAGCAGCAGAAGATCACGTTCTGCACTGCCTGAATAAAATCTGCCAAATTGCGGTGCTCACGGTCTTGACAACAAAAGTTTCCGATGGTGTTCACATGTTAAATAAGATTGTCAGCTTGTCAAAGTGACAGATGCTGAACTTGTCGCTGTCAGCAGCTGCTATTCAGCCAATGGGGAGTTTGTCACTTACCTTCCAACACAAGTCCTGGCAAGAACTGGATGAAAAGTGGATTATAGCCATTAAGAGTGCTCTGCATCATTCTGTTGAATTACAGTAATGTTGGGCACATAGAGTTTTTTTTCCTTCCGTCAATGCATGAAACCAACTTAGTATCTACTCTATGTAGAAATAATTTATAAAGGTCAAGCCGCGAAGAGAAATATCAAAGGGCACAAAATAAAGCTTAAAGTCCATCAGCTCATAGTGCTGGCACCTCACAGTTACTCTGTGAAGGCATTATGTATGTGGAACACATGCTTTTTCATGGAGCAGCTGTTGCAACATTAAGCTTCCACTATGAAACAGGCTAGACCAGGGATAGTGGCATAGGCGATCCATCTGCTCCTTGGAGATGCATAAAAATGTGTCTGCTTTCTTTTTTATATCGGTGGTTCCTGATTCTTTTACATAAAAATAGGTCATAAAGTTTTTTTTCTAAATGAAACTAAACAGGAAAAAACACCTTTTTTTAAAAAATTGGCAGAACAAGCTGAGGGTTGCTTAGTAACTGTAACCTATTCATAATCCACTGGAACTGGTTGAAGTTTCTCATACTCGACAAACTCAGTAACTTTCTGTAAGTTTAGAGCAGTACACTGGACCAAAACATCGAATAAAGAATTCAGTGCCAAAAGGACAGCTCGGTTGCCTTGTTTCGCCCTTTATTAAATAAGAAATACGCAGGCAACATGGTGGCTCGGTGGTTAGCACTGCTGCCTCATGGGCTAGAAATAAATAAAACATTCTGCTGCACAGCCACTATGTGAACAGACTGCATATACAGGGAGTGCAGAATTATTAGGCAAGTTGTATTTTTGAGGAATCATTTTATTATTGAACAACAACCATGTTCTCAATGAACCCAAAAAACTCATTAATATCAAAGCTGAATGTTTTTGGAAGTAGTTTTTAGTTTGTTTTTAGTTTTAGCTATTTTAGGGGGATATCTGTGTGTGCAGGTGACTATTACTGTGCATAATTATTAGGCAACTTAACAAAAAACAAATATATACCCATTTCAATTATTTATTTTTACCAGTGAAACCAATATAACATCTCCACATTCACAAATATACATTTCTGACATTCAAAAACAAAACAAAAACAAATCAGCCACCAATATAGCCACCTTTCTTTGCAAAGACACTCAAAAGCCTGCCATCCATGGATTCTGTCAGTGTTTTGATCTGTTCACCATCAACATTGCGTGCAGCAGCAACCACAGCCTCCCAGACACTGTTCAGAGAGGTGTACTGTTTTCCCTCCTTCCCTCCATCTGAGTCGGACTGGAGCTCTCTGCCCTTTACCAATCGAGCCACGGGCCCATCAAGACTCACTCTCATTTCATCAGTCCATAAAACCTTAGAAAAACCAGTCTTGAGATATTTCTTGGCTCAGTATTGACGTTTCAGCTTGTGTGTCTTGTTCAGTGGTGGTCGTCTTTCAGCCTTTCTTACCTTGGCCATATCTCTGAGTATTGCACACCTTGTGCTTTTGGGCACTCCAGTGATGTTGCAGTTCTGAAATATGGCCAAACTGGTGGCAAGTGGCATCTTGGCAGCTGCACGCTTGACTTTTCTCAGTTCATGGGCAGTTATTTGGTGCCTTGGTTTTTCCACATGCTTCTTGCGACCCTGTTGACTATTTTGAATGAAACGCTTGATTGTTCGATGATCACGCTTCAGAAGCTTTGCAATTTTGAGACTGCTGCATCCCTCTGCAAGATATCTCACTATTTTAGACTTTTCTGAGCCTGTCAAGTCCTTCTTTTGACCCATTTTGCCAAAGGAAAGGACGTTGCCCAATAATTATGCACACCTGATATAGGGTGTTGATGTCATTAGACCACACCCCTTCTCATTACAGGGATGCACATCACCTAATATGCTTAATTGGTAGTAGGCTTTCGAGCCTATACAGCTTGGAGTAAGACAACATGCATGAAGAGGATGATGTGGACAAAATACTCATTTGCCTAATAATTCTGCACTCCCTGTATTAGGTACTCAATGTAAAATGTCAGAAGAAACAGAAAGCATAACTAGCACAAATGGAAGAACCATGACCAGGTCGGGTTAAACTTTTTTTTTCAATATAAGGCAGGCCATTATGGTCCTGGTGTTTAGTTTTAGTAGGGATGCATTGATCCAACCTTTTTCAGCTCCAACATGATACAGATGTTTGGTTAATAGTGTTGAATTACTAAGTTATAGTCCTCAATATGAAGAAGAGGCTGGGAATCATTCTTTAACCTGTAAGACAATAATAGGCTCAACTAGAAGTTCCTTAACTTTGTAAATTAGAATGTAACAAGTAAAAACTCGTCTCCTTTTAGCTCAGTGTGAGAGTCATATGCCACTCCATATTAAAGTTAATTATAGTCAAGCTAGTTTCTCCTAGCACACATCAAATGTTTTGTGGTGTATCCAGAGACAGCTGAAGTGCAAAACCCTTAGTGGAGTTAGAAACAGCTCTGTTACCATGCAGTAGGAACTCAAAGTTTTTTTTACCAGCATTAGTAAAAGTGTCTTTGAAGTGGACTGCTGCACTCTGATGCTTAGTGAATAAGTGCTCATAGGATGTGAGAATTGAATCAAACTGTTTATCGGAAGCCAAGTGGGATCTTTAGGATGCATCCCACATTGTTCTGTCCCACTTTAACCCCCAGTGCCAAAATACTATTGAGCTGTGATGGACCGAGCAGTGAAGGAAAGTCAGACACAGGTCAACGTTTATATTTTAACCCCAAAACAAACTATTATTAAAAAAAACAAACAAACAATTATACAGAAAAAACTAAACCTTGGGCCCACAAAAGAGGTCAAAGTAACAGAACGCTATTCAAAAGCTAACAACAATCAATACTACCGACACATACAAACTAACCTATCTAAACAAGACAAAGGGGAAACTTAAATAGTGGCTGATCAGACCCCAAAAACACGAAAAGGGGTAAAACACACAAAAACCTAACTGAAACTAACATAACAAATTCCATTTCCCCCCATGTTCCAGGGTTGTGGTATGACCCAATTTGCAGGTCTGCATATAAGCTTGCTCCGCCCCTTTTTCTACCTTTTAGCTGATAAACCAAGGGACTGGGAGCAGCTGCCACTGAGGCAATTCAGAAAACAAAAAAAGATTAAATCATACATTCATAACAGTGTAAATTCAAATGTGTGTGCTTATTTTAGAACACAGTATTATGTGATTTTATAAGTAAATTAATTCTAGGTGCAGCCAAGTGGCGGAGGGCTTTCGCTTTGGTGGCCTCAGAATCTCATCTCTGATTTTTGCAGATGATGTGGTTCTGTTGGCTTCATCGGGTGAGGGCCTCCAGCTCGCACTGGAGCGGTTTGCAGCCGAGTGTGAAGCAGCGGGAATGAGGATCAGCACCTCCAAATCTGAGGCCATGGTTCTCAGCCGGAAAAGGGTGGAGTGCCCACTCCGGGTCGGGGATGAGTTCCTGCCCCAAGTGGAGGAGTTCAAGTATCTCGGGGTCTTGTTCGCGAGTGATGGGAGAAGGG
>NW_005187606.1:398510-404576 GCF_000239375.1 Pundamilia nyererei
CTGGGCCTCTTTGCTTAGGCTGCTGCCCCCGCGACCCGGCCCCGGACAAAGCGGATGAAAATGGATGGATGGATGGATTAATTCTAAACCAAAACTAATTCTTTATTAGCCTGTAAGTTAAAGCACAGGTGTTGAACTCCAGCAGGTTTGAAATGTGTCCTTGATCCAACACAGCTGATTTAAATGGCTAAATGACCTCCTCGACATGTCTTGCAGTTCTCCAGAAGCCTGATAATGAACTAATTATTTGATTCAGCTGTATTGGAGTAGAGATCTAAAAGCTGCAGGACGGTAGCTCTTGAGGACTGGAGTTGGACACACCTGCTCTGTTGTAACACTGATGTTTGATAGATATTACCACTGTGTGGCTGTAACTGCAGCCATCACATCAGCCTTTGCAGGGTTTGTTGGTTACCATCCTGATGACACAAATGATCTAAGTTAATACTTCTTAGTTTAATTTTAACAGTTTATGTCTTGAATGCTTTCAGAAGAATCTCTTAATAGGGAGCAACCTTTATCTCACTTATTGGGATTTTCTTCTTTCCCTTTTCCTTGCAATAGCACATTTCTTCAGGTATAAATAAAAAACCAGCACTACCACTTGTGCAATATGACACACACACACACACAAAGGATATAGTGTAACACTACTTACATGCTAGTCTTCCTCCTTTCTTTTTACACTATGAGTAATTTGCAACACATCACGTAGGGTTTAAGCCTCATCCCACACTCCACATTCTGCTGCGGCAGCATATATGGGGGCTTTTAGTATCTCCCTCTGTCATGTGGATGGGAATCATTTTTCTTCCTCATTACATAACTCAGATAAACCTCTTAAAAATGCTATGCCTCTCAGTGTGGAAATTGCTAATCTATGTGGATGCCTTGATGGCAGGCGGTAGCCAGTGTAATTTTCAATAACAGTTAACATGTTAACATTTTACCAGTGGTGGACACTTTTATCCACGAGGCTTTCAAGTGCTGCATTCATAGCATAGTTTGCCCGGCTGCCCTTGGCTTTCACAGTTGACACGCAGCAGTAGTTGCCTTCTTAGCGAACTTCAAAGCGAGTTACGTTGTGCTTGTTAGAGCCTATGTTGGTGACAGTTTATACAGATGAAGGAGTCAGAATGTCATGTTAGCAAGTCAAATGCAATCATGACATGATCATTTTTGTCTTACTCTCCAGCTCTCCTGCTTTTGCACTTTTCTCAGCTCATATAGCTGAGAAACAGCCAGACACTGTCTTCTCCTCCCCCCCATTTTTTACGCCTGCTTTCTCTCTTTATTCTGCCATTAATACGACATTAGAGCAATGCTGCAGAAAAGTATAGATGAGTGGGACTGCACTCCAACCCACATCCAGTGTGGAGCTTACAACCACGAACACAGAAGAGAGAAAATGGATTAATTTAGAAGATTAAGATACTTTATAATTATATCTCCAAAGTTTTTCTCTGTGCACTATTTACATGCTGATCGCACCACAATAAAACTTAATTCAGTCTGTTCTATTAAAGGAAGCATGGCAGCAATATGCTGTCGGTCTTTCTGCCTCGCTCACACTTGCATGCTTCAATAAAAATAGACCAATGCTTGATGAATCTGCCTTATGTTGTGGCGAATCCTTTATCGATAGTGAAAGCCATTATTGCTGCAATGAAGGCCATGTGGATTGGAAGAGAGATGGAGGGAGGTGAGATCTTGGTGATGATAAATGCACCAGGCAGGGGCAAAGTAATTATTTAGCTGCTGCAAAGTAATGTTAGAGGCGCCTCCCACAGCATCAGTTTCATCTTTCTATCAAAGTGACGACAGAAAGAGGAAGTAAATGGTAAATGGCCTGCATTTCTATAGCGCTTTTCAAGTCCTTAAGGACCCCAAAGCACTTTACACTACATTCAGTCATTCACCCATTCACACACACATTCACACACTGGCGATAGCAAGCTACATTGTAGCCACAGCTGCCCTGGGGCGCACTGACAGAGGCGAGGCTGCCGGACACAGGCGCCACCGTGCCCTCTGACGACCACCAGTAGGCAAACACGGGGTTAGTATCTTGCCCAAGGATATTTGGCATGCAGCCAGGATGCAGCCTTGGGATCGAACCACCGACGTTCTGATTAGTGGCTGACCTGCTCTGCCACCTGAGCTACAGCCACCCCAAGTGGGGAGAGTTTAAGACTTTGCTCATTTCATCTTCAGGCTGATTTGAGAACCTCGTGTTTGAAACACTTTAAACGTACGCACAACAGAAATGAACCTGCTGAGGGGGATATCAGTGGGTGTGAAGTCTCTAAATGTTATTGTGCTTATTGCACATGACACGAAGCAAAAATGTATCATTTATGCATAATTTATAACAGGGTCACTTACACTTTTTATTCAGGGGTTAAAGTGAGCCAGAACAACCCAGGACAGTGTTTTTGGCACAGATGCCCATGACTGTATTTCAGTATCTAGCTAGCACTACAATAAACGAGCAAACATAAGTAAGGAAGTAACTTTTCAATGTGGCAAACACAACGTTTCTGTGAAGTCTGTCACACTGTGTGTGTGCTAGCTAATGGCACAGCTTCTATATTTGCCAGGAAGAAAAAATAAGGTGAAACAAGTTCCCTCCAAGATGGAGAAAACACAGGACGGGAGAGGAAAAGGATAGATTAGTTTGAAAGTTAAAGACTGCTCAGTGACGTTAAATGGACCGAAAATTTAAAGCGTAGATGAGATTCAGTTTTGCCTTTTTGAGCAGCTGTTTCTCAGGAGGTAGAGCAGCAGCTAGCTACCAATCAAAAGGTTGGTGGTCCAATCCCTGACTGCTCCAGTCTGCATGCCAAGTATCCTGGGGCAAGACACTAACCCCAAGTTGTTCTCCAATTGAAATATAAATGTATTTTTAAGTGACTTCTGCAGACAGTCCATGCTCTGAAGATTGCATGATGTCAAACGACATTTTGAAAAGTTCAGTGTCTAAAACACAGAGTCTAAGTCAAATCAGTCTCAGTGGGTTTACCTGTAGAGTAAACCAGATCTGAATCAGAGTTTATATGCACTGCAGGAAAAGCTTAATGGATACAGGTGAGATCACACCTGGATCCGTTTATTTCCCAGCTATCCTTTCAGATCCATCAATAATCACTCATTTTGTCCCAACATGATCCCTATTCCTTTATTTTACAAGTGTCTCGGTGTTCCAGAATGCCACTGAAATTCACAGATCTATGATGATCTTTCTGTAAGTTGATCTTTGACGAACAAGCAGAAAGCTCTATAAGGCACCCACATTTCTCACAACATGTTTGCCTTTATTAATAAAACTTTACATTGATGAAATGTTAGACTTGTCCAGTATTTTTTGAGCTGACTGTGAAACAATTACTATGTCTGACTCAGTAAAGCATCTCCACTCTGTAAGAGAGCGTTCCTCTAACACCGAAGCTGATATTAGATCAGATTAGAAACAGTCAAACTGGGGGACATTAAAGCAGAGTTTTCATGTAAATCTCATCAAGTGTTTTTATCCAGTAATGGCAGAAAAAAATGAAATTCACTATAAAAATGTGCTTTTTACATCCCATCAGTACATTAAATGTTTATTGAAAAATAAGTGAAAAAATGAAAAGGTCATAAACTGCTGCAAAAACAACTTGACGGTGGATGCATCTCAGAGTGTATTACTGTCATGGAGTCTAATATGACGGGTGGATCACTAAACTGTGTCTGATCCGTTTCTCCACATTTTAATCTTTATGGATAAAAATGTACAAATGTAAATGGAAAATTAGGATTCATCTGATGAAACAATCAGGCTGGGTAAATAATGACCAAACTATAAGTGAAAAAATATAAAACATATAATTGATCTTCAATCTTATCCCACCTAACCAAAATGTCCATTGGCTTTATGTTGTATGATATGATTTTCTTTGTATAGATTAAGTGGTGGCAAATAATACTGTGTTAAGAGGTTGTGATCTGTCTGGGTATTTCTCTGAGACCAGCTTGTTTCCCACCAGAAAACAAGCTGAAACTGACAGAAAGTCTCATTATTTCAGCTGTTGATCTCCGGTGACAAAGCCAAGAAGCTTCAGGTCGCTGTGTCGCTCCTCAGTTACCTTTTAGGAACATGATAAAAACAACACAATGTAAAATCTGTATAACCACTGTATATAGTATAGGCCATGTGAATAACAGATGGTGATACGAATAGGAACATCGTTCAGGAGAAGGTCAAAAATTGTTGCCTTAAATTGCATGTCAGTGTCTCCCTCCTAGATAATACAAAGGTATTATGTCCTACACTGGTGTAGCTATTGTTAGGTTATGGGGGGTATTTTTTTTTCTTTGCCATTGAATGGATACACACAGAGACACACATACTTCCACTGATCCTATCACCACTTACTGTCTAGTAAAAGGGATTTTTAATAGCCTGAACCTATATTAAGACAGAGCATGGTATATTACCCTCTTAATGCTCCTCCAACGTGCAACCATTTCTTTTTTAGGTTGTTTTTTGCACGTTTGTCAACAGACACATCCTATAATGAGAAAACCTGTAGCTAATAACTAATTTTAAAACATAATATTAATTTATCATTTCTTTCATTGAGATAATTTCATCACTTTATCAGACATTTAATTGAACAATGTTTTGTTAATTAAACTACATATTTTGATTACTGTTTGGTCTGCACAATATATTCACATAAACGAGGCATCCTGGTAATACAGAATTATTGTTTTTAATTTCAGCTCACTGTGAAATGTAATAAATTGTTACTAATAGAAACAGAATACTGTTCCTGCTGTTCAACTGGTGACACACAGAATTAGCTGTAATTCTGAGGCAGCCAAAGAAAAGGGTATATATTTTTCAACAACAGTATGATCAGTGTTGCTTTGGCCATATAAAAAAATTAATGTATTTCCCATGGTTTTCTACTTTTAAAAAAAGTAATTGGTTATTTACAATTTTATTTTTTAATCCTTATTGACAGTAATTCAGTATACTTCTCATTTCACTACTTTGCCTTTGATACATATTTACCACTATAAACCGCATGTTATATTTTAACCTTAGCTTAAACTGGTATTTCATCATTAAAGCCAAGTAACTGCCAGAAAACTTAAGAAAAATGTTACAATTTTAGAACATTTTGTTTTTAATTGAGTGTTTATTAAAGCTTCTTACAATTTTTAACCTTAATTAAATGTTATAAATGATATGCTAGGGGTTAGGTTAGCCAGTTAGCCATAAAGCTAATAGCAATGTTGAAATGTGCTCCAAAGAGCAGTTCTTCTGTAGACACAAGTGGCTACCAAACTACATTCCTGACTATTCATCATTGCTTTAATAACCGATTAGAAATCAACCGTTTGAGTCTGATAGCATTTTAGATCCAACTTTTTCAGAGTTAGCTTGATGTTAGCATCACTGAGTTAGATTAATGTCTTGCTTATGCAGATAGTTAGTGCAGATATCCTGTTAAGAGAAGCAGTAGTGCATAGTTATTTCTGGCCTGAGCTCAGTTTGCACCTTACTATTCACGTTCTAGTTCTTTTGTGAAAAATAAATGAATGTACTTATATATGAGCTCTTTTCCTTCTTCGTGTGAGCTGAAGCTGATTGCAGTCTACAGGAAGATCCAATATTGATGATTTTTGTTTCCCCCCAGCTTGCATGCTGGTAGTTGAAGAACTTATGTAAAGCAAGTCACAGCATAATTGTTTGCTTGGAGTATTAACTGTAATGTTATTACCCAGTTTGTAAAATGTTATAGCATTTCAGAAAACTGTAATGTGGTTACCGTAATGGGCTATTTTGAAACACGTTACGCTGAACTTTGAGTCGGGCCTAATTACCATCACACACTGTAGGTCCACACAAGCTGGTGCTCAGGCTGACTTCTCTGCAACCAAAGGTTTATCAGTAATACCATTCTCTGAATTGCACTCCTAAGATATTTACATGTAGTCGCCTTTCACAAAGAACCTGTAGTGTGCGCACCGCGGATGACGTCAGTGCGCACACTGTGTCTGAGGAGGATGTGCGGA
>NW_005187606.1:409867-411901 GCF_000239375.1 Pundamilia nyererei
CCAATGTACCTGCACATGTGATGTGACAATAAAAGTGATTTGATTTGATTTGATTTGAACAACACACTACCGGAAGCAGCATTTTGGAAGCATCCACAGCTCTGTACACAATCACTATTCTTAATCGTGCAAAACAAACCATAATACTGTATGCATATGTTGCACCCTCAGAGAGACATGCCTCCATTCTCCTTTTTGCAACTTTATTCTCCTCAGTTCAGGTTTGGAGTTTACGGGCAGCATAGTGTATCATCAGCAAAACATTGCTCTCACGTCTCAGACACTATATCACCTTCCCTATCCCTCCTAAAGGGAAAGAAGTCCAATTTAAAATCTTGAATAAAATTTACCCGACAAATAGACTCCTTGGTGATAGATTCAAAATAGAAACGGGTAATTGTGTATTTTGTGAAACAGAAGAGGAGGATTTGGACCATCTATTCTTTTTGTGCAGTTTTATACAAATATTTTGGTTTGATTTTCATACCTAGGTTTATTCCAGTGGGATTCAAATTACCCCATTTACCTTAAATAAGATAATGTTTGGAGTGTTTTTGAAAGAAAAGAAAACTTATTATGGTGTTAATATTAATATAATATTAATATATTAATAATGTGCAAGCAATTTATACATAAATGTCGTTTTTTTAAGACTAAACCAACACTAGCTTACTGGAAAAACCACTTAAACCTGTTGGTTAAATCTTTGACCTTAGTTAAAAAGAAAAAGGCTGCTTTTTTTGTTTCCTTTGTGGAAGATTTTGATTTAGTAAGTTAATAATCTGTTAAATTATGTGACCCCATCTTTATATTTTCTTTTTCCTATGTATGAAAGTTGTTAATATGTAAGGAATGTTTATTCTCTGAATCTGTAATATATGGTGCATTTTGTTTGTATGTTTAATATTACTAATAAAAAAAAAAACTTTGAACAGATAAATAAATTAAAATAAATTTTAAAAAAAAAGTCTCAGACACTGTTTTTTTCCTTTTTCTGTGCTTACTGATGACATCACACGTCTGAACTCTGACCTCCTGGAGCTAGTAAACTACAAAAATTAACTAGAAATGTGTCCAAAAACAAAACACAATTAAATAAGAATAGTCTTTAAAGATTTTCCCAACGATTCAGAAAAATGTAAGTTTTATAACTACTTTTAGAGCGCAACAGATACATAAAATAATCACTGCCTACAAAGACTGGCAAGTTGATTAAAATGCAAATATGTTTGTGAGGCGCCTTAATCTATTCAGCCCTTCAGCTTGGCCCCTGGCTGACTGACACAACTTAACCTCAACTTTCATGTGCACTGGAAGGCAGCTGCTAGCAAGCTTCTTATATCCAGTATATGTCTTTCCTTGGCTCATTGATCATTTCAGCATAACTGTCAGAAAATTCTTAATGTGGCCTAGATACTCCTACAAAAAATCCTTAAAATACACCATATTGTCAGAAGTATTCACTTGTCTGTCTTCACATCCCATTCTTAATCCATAAGGTTTAAATGTAACTGATGTTGATGAAACTGTTCAAAATGTCTTGCTCTAGAGTCCTTTACACCACTACGTCCGACGCTTTGCCTTGCATCTTATAAGCCTGCTAGCAGCTGACTGTGGAGTATTTAGTAGTGAGGACTGGACTGTTGCACAGCTGCCATCCAATCATGGTAGCACACTGGAATTCGCTGAGAACGACCCATTCCTTAACAAATGTTGCAAGTTGTCTGCATGCCTGGATGTTTGATCCTGTGGCCATTGAGGAGATTGGAACACCTGAATTCAGTGGGTAAGTGAATCATTTTAATATAATTTCAATATAGTATATAGTCCCATGGTCTAGTACCACCATCCACATACTGGTACACTGACACTGCACTGCATGATTGCCAATACCTCTATAAACAGAAGGCAAGCATCATTTCATGTAATCCCTGTGGCATGTCCCTCTGCATCAATTCTGTTAGCATAGACATAATGAAAGACAGACTGTAAATAGTGTGTGTGTGTGTGTGTGTGTGTGTGTGTGTGTGTGTG
>NW_005187606.1:411930-416553 GCF_000239375.1 Pundamilia nyererei
GTGTGTGTGTGTGTGTGTGTGTGTGTGTGTGTTCTTTATGAGCAAGTGTGTAAACAAAAGGGGGGAAACATATTCCAGACTAAGTATATGAATTAGGGGTGAAAAGGGCGTTTTTGAGCTGAAAATGGAGATGTCAAATTCTTGCTTCCGGGATGTAATTAATTGCATGGCATCCCACAAAGATGCCTTTATCTTCCTCGTCTGTTGCTCCTTCCATTCTAATGGAATATGGATTTATGCACACATTTGCTTACTGTTGTTTATCCAGAAAGAGATGGTTGGCTCTTTGTACACTTTGTGCAAGTTTTCATAAGTTTAATAAGAGAAAGCACCAAGGGATCTTTCTGGTTTGACGCTGTGATAAGATTTATGATCAAAATAAAAGACACAGACAAAAAAAAAGGAATATGCAGTAGGTTTAACACACTTCTGACAGAGATTGCAGGCGGTCGATTGCCTTTGAAGCTTCTATTGGAAGCAACCATAAAACTGTGACAACAGTGTGACAGAGCACATTCAATTCAACGACTGTCAAATATCACATATGGAAGTTAAAACAAAAGGGAGTTAGCACAGTACCAAAGTAAATGTACTCTCAGATGTAATGCAGTATTTACTCAGAATACAATGAAACAATACAAAATACACAACAGTTACCCAGCAAATTAGGCTGCTGCTCTGTTCTGAGTTGCATTTCTTTCTTCCAATAATATTCTCAGTGTGACTTCACATAGGAAAACATGAACCTTTTATGAGAAGTGGTCATTATGACCATCTCATCTAAACTGGCTGGAGTCAAGCACAGTGGAAAAAGTATTATTCATTCATAAAATGAAAGTAGTCACCATTACCCATCATTTAAAACACTGTAACATCTCATCTCATGTCCTGTTGGATTCATTAACTGGCTGAAATCATACTGACTGTCTTTTTGCCATCAATAGACTTCCATAGCCTTATTTACTCTGATTTCTATTCTGGGAAGTTATTTTTTCCATGCTGACATTGTTGTAAGACAGCCAAGAGGCACTGCCATTCTTGAAGGCAACAATGGCAACTATGAACAAGGTGTTATGAGAAGCAGGCTACATTGTGATAGGTCATACAATTAAACTATATGTAATGTGCGATGAAGACATGGTGGCTAAATCTGTGACTGTTGGCACACGTCTCACAACACCAGTGACAACAATGGTTCCAGTTGTGTGTTCAAGAAGTTGTGCTTCCGTGCTGGTTCAAGCATCAATCTTTCCACAGCCAAAATGCATGAAGCTGTATCCAGATTGGGCACTGGCCCTGTTTTAGGTTTGCTTTCATTTTAAGCTGATGAAAGTTTAGCTTGTGGGCTTGAAAGCCAAAATAATGAGCTAAAACTGTGAAAATAAGGTTGCTTGAGAGTCATAATTCCTGAGGAGGATTGACTGCAAGCATCTTGTAGCACATTTCATTGGGAAATTTGATGTATTGTTGATATTCAAAGTATTCATAGTGCATGTTAGTGTTAAAGGATTAAATAACAAATGCATCTTACTGAAAAATGGACCACCTATGCCTATAGAAGGATCCACAGTATTCTAGGTGCATACATTAATGTGCCACTCAGGTGACACAGTTCCCCTGAATAAAAAAGATGAACAGGAAAAGAACACAACCAAGACTGCCTTGCTTATTTGTTTTGCTTAATTCTTCCCCCAAACACGACTGGAGGCGAGCTGTTGAATTATGCAAGCATGAAAGTTGTTTCTTAAATCAATTTCAAGCATAGATATGAAAACACAGGAGTTGTTTCTCTTTTCCACCTCCTCGAAACTTTTAAATATCAGGTGTTGAATCAAATACCAGTGCACACGGATTTCAAATCTCTACACATGAGATGTGTTTAGACTCTGCAGATGAAATGGATGTGCATGAAGGTGGACAGATGGTTGCTTTTTCCATCAGCTTGGTAATAATGTGGTAACAGTAGCTTGTGTCAACAGTGTAGCTAGTTAATATTCCACTGAAATGTATACAATTAGGTGATAATAGACCAGAAACTAGGAGTAATGTGGTAACAACGATGTAATAACTGAAAATCTAGGACCATAAAAACATGTTTGTATTTGCTAAATGTACACATCGATATGAATCCATAAAGATTCCCTGATCACACCATAAGACAAAAACAATAAATTCCCATCATTTAACATCCTGAACATAAATTACTGCATGCATTTATCACACTTTTTACAGCTTTATTAAAAGGTAATTAACAGAGAATCAGCATTTTGCAGACCTTATTTCTGGTTATTAAAAAGAAACTATTACACATGTTTCTAAGCAATAAGCCACAACATTAAAGATAATATTTACATTGTTCCTAACTGAGTTCACCTCATAGGCACATATTTGCTTCGACATTATTACTCCCAGTTTCTGTAACATCAGTACCTAATTACATGTAATATTGCTCAGCTACAACTACTATTGATACAAGATACTTACTTTGATATCACCTTTGTAATTAAATGTTTCATAATGTTCCATTTCCACATTACCTTCTTGTTGTCACCTTATTGTACCTATTACTACATTATTACTATGAGCTGTACTAAAAGCAGAAATGAGATGTGACAGTGACTGCCCTCTGATCCTATCATTTAACCTCATTAGTTCCACTTTATTAGTCTATTTTAACCAGATGGAGTCTTAACAAAACCCCACAACTATTACCAGTGCCATTTTTTAAGAATGCTGTGACAATAACACCGCATATTTAAATAAATAAATAATGTAAAAAAAGGTTTTTCTGATGTAAGTACAGTTTTAACAACTAGTTGCTTTTTCCCTCTGATTTCTCCACCCTCGGTTAATTGATAACTGACGATTTCAGCCACATCACAGTTAACTAGAAACGCTTTGTGATTCAGCCTGCTTATATGGGTGTATTTCTACAAAAAGTGCGTAGTGCAGATTTAGGGGAGGAGGGGTTGCTGGGCCAGACACCTGGCTTTTGCTGACAAGACATCGTGTAGATGAAGAGAAGACAAGGGGCCCTGAAGGAGGCAGAGCGGGGAGTTAATGATCTTTCTGTATGCAAAGGCCACGGTTCAAAAGGCACTGGGATGATAGGAAGTGGCAAAACCCCATTAACTCCATGACAGAGTCTGCCACGAGTAATATGCGGTCTTCCGGCTTTGTTCTTGTCTACTCTCTTTTGCCTGTTGCCCAGTCTCTGCCTCTCACTCCGATCCTCTCCCGTCCTGTCTCTCTTCTCCATTCTGTTCCTGCCTCATACTTCGGATGTGTCTCTGTGTCGTTCTTTTAACACCTCATCTTTCATTTTTCCCTAGTTTATCTTCATTACTTGTGTTTTCTTTTCTTTCTGTTCAATTACCTTTCTTGTGTTTGTTTTCTCTTCTGTGACCCTTCAGTGTCTCTGAGTGTGCTTTCCACTTTTCCTAATTTAACCGTCTGCCCGTCTGTTCATTTCTGTATCATGTCTTCTCTCCTTTGATTGTGGTCCTACTTTTTACCATTTGCCTTTGAATAAACATGATTTTTTAAAAATAAACTGATGTCATGCCTCATCCTTAGTATTAGTGGTGTGTATATGGCTACACTTAGGAGAAAGCATATTTGTCATGTTTGCATATTTGTTAGACCTGAAGTATCTGCGAATTGTTAATACAGGTGTACAGGTGGGGCTGGTGGGGATCCACGGAAGACCTTTTCATTTGAAGTTGGAGAAGTTACCAATATATTTACCTCAGTACTGAAATGAATCAAAAATGTATGTAGAATTCCATTCTTTTGAAATCACTAACCCAAATCTCTCGCCATAGTTTATATCATTGACTATTATAGGCTTCACCATGGGAAAAGTGCTTTTAAATAAATGTCATACAAAAGATCAACAAAAAGAATTTGATGTGATCAAATTCCCTTATATTCCATAGGTTCCTCTTGTGCTGCTGAAACAGTGCTGACCTGTCCATGGACAAAGGACCTCCGGGGATATCCTGCGGCACCAGGGTACAGGCAGCAGCTCGTTTGAGCCCTGGACTGAGCTGTTTATGCTTGATTGTATTGTGATGTGGTTTCTTGATCTTTTAACAGTTTTTGCAAAGGTGCATTGCTCTGCCGTTGGGAAGGTGGGCTATAGGTTAGCTGTAGCAAAGTTTAAAAGTAAAAAATATGTTGCAATGAGAAGATTATTGTTATTTACTTCACCTGTCAGTAGTTTTTGTTTTGGAGATAATCAACATACAGCATGTTACACATAATACTAACCAAATAAGAATATATTAATGAGAAAAATGCAGCTCCCAAAGTGACACATTGATACTGGTCCCAGTTACGACAGGATGTTTATTAGCGAGCTTTTGTGGCGTAGTGGTTTAAGAACACACATTTTTGTCTTCGGTGGCATGGAAAACAGTGAAAGGGACCTTTTTCATCTTTGTGGACGCAGGTCACCAGAACTTCTTGCTCTAATACTTACACAGCGTTAGAAAAGCCAACTATTTCCAAATTACAGCTATTGGGGGAGCACTCTGCAACAATTTCCTTGTCGTATGTGAATGACTGTCTTTATCGTCACTCAGTTTTTACCTCTCGAATAAAGACTTTTTAATCCCCTTA
>NW_005187606.1:417038-418484 GCF_000239375.1 Pundamilia nyererei
GTTTTAACTGTATTACTGCATATTCTTCTTTTTAATCACGGTTTGCCTAACCCGTTTAGAACATTGCTCTTATTAGACATGTACACAACGGGAACACAGAGAGGCAGATCTGCAGTGCTGCTTAAATGTGCAGTTGGTGTAGCAACAACCACCCACCAGACTTCATTTAATGAGGCCTGCTGAAGAGTCATTACAATAGCTCTGCATTACGGAAAGTTCTGTAACACTCTGAAATGAGTAAGTTTGGTTTACAGAAGAATCCAACAACTGAAATAAAAACAAAAAAACCAAAGAATCTTTTAGAAGGATTTTCTGAGTTAAGAACCCCCGCTGCTGTGAACCACACAGGCAAAGACTCTGTGATATTTTCCTGTAATTTACATAACACACGCTAGGTAAACATGGTCATTAAACAGCAGTTACACTTTAAAAAGCAATCTATTTGTTGCATCTATTTGTGTAGCGGTTAGTTCAGAGTGCCATATTTACATACTGTGTGCTACGTATGATCTTGTCGGCCTGATTTGTGTTGACACTTCCTGATCAACTTGTTCTTAGGGCTCTCAGTCCCAGTGAGGCTACCAGTTCAGTGAATGACAGTTTTTGCCTGCTTGATGTGCTTTTATTTCTGCTTTTACCCTTGATGCCTGCCAATACGGTTTTCTGCCTGCTAGTGCCAGCTCCTGATTGCCTCCTGTTTGTTGGATTTTCTAAGCGCTGTAACCATGACTGGTTGTACCATTCCTGACATGACGTCAGAGTTGAGCACTGTTAAAAATAGAAAGTCTTCAGCTGTTCGGTTATCAGTCCACATTGATTTCAACTTTCTTGGACTCCTGTTGCTTAATCTGTGGCGATATATCACATAACAGTCCAGACTCAAAGGCAGGGCCACGCGCAGGGCATGATATGTCAGCAGCACCCAGCAAGACACATACTAATGGCCTGGACTTCCTGCCATTTAGTCCCTGTCATACTCAGTGAGCTTCAAAATGCCACCAACTGCGTGCATATAAATCATCAGAGGGAGGTGCAGAAAAGTGATAAAGTGGGCATTTTTAGCTCCAGTTGTTGTTACAGATAAGGGGAGGATTTACAACCATATATGAGACTGTCAAAATGTAATTATGCTATAAAGAATGTAATGCATGTTGTCACTTTGAAGACTACTGGGGCAATAAGTGTCTGCTGAACTGATTAACCTTCAAGTGACCAAGTTGGTTTACTTTATCACCCCAGCCCTCTAGTTAAATGTGGCACTCAGATGTATTCTTCTTAGTTTGTTGTGTTACAGCGTCACCAGTTCATCTACAGTGGCTTGCAAAAGTATTCGGCCCCCTTGAACTTTCCCACATTTTGTCACATTACAGCCACAAACATGAATCAATTTTATTGGAATTCCACGTGAAAGACCAACACAAAGTGGTGTACACGTGAGAAGTGGAA